>NC_065912.1:632635-941453 GCF_905147045.1 Nymphalis io
ATATACGGTAACAGTACAGTAACAGCCTGTTAATGTCCCACTGCTGGGCTAAGGCCTCCTCTCCCTTTTGAGGAGAAGGTTTGGAGCTTATTCCACCACGCTGCTCCAATGCGGGGTTGTATTGTATTATAATATATATATCTATATCTATATATATATATATATATATATATATATATATAAGATATAATATATATATATATATATATATATATATATTATAATACAATACAATAATCTTTATAATATATAATATTTTGCCTATTATTGAACATCTCATATGTTCATTAATAGGCAAAACATTCATTTTTTATTTTTGCGTAATATGGGAGTCAAAAATTGCAATGTGTAATAAATACTGTTTCTACATCTAACGTTTAAGTGAAACGTTTCTGACGCTAAGTTTTACTTTTGTTACTGTTTTGCGAACACTTATTGCAATACAAAGTCACAATGACTAATAAAACAAGCTGAAAATTTAAGGGTACGTCATTCCGCTTGCCGTCACGGCATAACGCATTACGTCAAGAGAACTTCATGCCGTTTGCTGTCACGGTACACGCGTCGGTCTAAACTTCAAGACGTGCCAGGATGTTACACAACAAAAAAGACCCTTAATTCCGTTTGAATGAAAGAGATCACAGTTAGTGACCTTTGCAAGCTTTATAGCAGATTAAAAGTTTTACGTACAACCGTAACCGTAACAGCCTGTGAATGTCCCACTGCTGGGCTAAAGGCCTCCTCTCCTCTTTTTGAGGAGAAGGTTTGGAGCTTATTCCACCACGCTGCTCCAATGCGGGTTGGTAGAATTCACAAGTGGCAGAACTTCAGTGAAATTAGACACATGCAGGTTTCCTCACGATGTTTTCCTTCACCGTAAAGCACGAGATGAATTATAATCACAAATTAAGCACATGAAAATTCAGTGGTGCTTGCCCGGGTTTGAACCAACGATCATCGGTTAAGATTCACGCGTTCTTACCACAGGGCCATCTCGGCTACCTGCAATAAAGAATTAAAAATATGTACCAAGTTTAATAGTATTCAAGTGTCCTACCCACTGCTACTTTTAGCTTTAATAAAAATGATATTTAAGCGACATAAAAAAACTTCAAACTAAATATATTATTAATTTCATTTTCAACTCAATCTACCGACTCCCACGCGAAGTGTCGCTGTGACATCAACAAATAAGCACTATATACTTTTATATATATAATACTTTTTTGAATAAGGCTTAAAATAGAATTCACTTTGATACAGAAACAATCCGTAATTACTGAAGATATTTATTCCAATCATGACATTGCACAGATAGGGTTATGGAGCCATAGGGTCATGGATCTTTTTTTTTTTATAGAATAGGAAGGCGGACGAGCATATGGGCCACCTGATGGTAAGTGGTCACCAAACGCCCTTAGACATTGGCATTGTAAGAAATGTCAACCATCGCTTATAACCAATGCGCCAACAACCTTGGGAACTAAGATTTTATGTCCCTTGTACGCTTTCAATTACGCTGGCTCACTCACCCTTCAAACCGGAACACAACAATATCAAGTATTACTGTTTTGCGGTAGAATATCTGATGAGTGGGTGGTACCTACCCAGACGAGCTTGCACAAAGCCCTACCACCAGTGATCTTAACTGATAGCCGATTTAAGGCACCAGCGAGTTTTCACACGTTTAATTTGTTTTTATAATTCATATCGTGTGGTTACGGTAAACATTGTGAGGAAACTTGAGAATGATATTCTGCCACATGTATCTACTATAGCATGGTGGAACAGGCTCCAAGCTCTCATGCGGATTTGAGCCCATTTTCCAGCCATGCAATATTTATAGGCATACTTTTACTATCAATAAAAACGTTTTAAGTTATCTCCAAGTCGTCATAATCAGTAGCTAAGCACAGTATATAAGTGAGGCCGTAAGCTATTAATATTGACGCGACCAATTCTTATCATAAGACTAAACGGTTGATTTATATTCCAAAATATTGCTTAGATTTTTTTAAGTCGAATTTTTAATCTGAGAGAATATTTGTATTTGATTTAAATGAAATTTATTCATATTAAGTATTGATTGTATGTAAAATGTATGTTTATGTATTTATTAATATACTAGTTTCCGCCCGAGATATCGCTCGCGTGTTCGTCGTTGGTACCCTTTTATGTAACGAATACGTGTACGGAAAATTTCATGACGATCGGATGAGTTAAAACGCAAAAGCGTAACAAACAAACTCACTTTCGCATTTATATAATCAGTAAAGATTACGGCTTTTAATTTATGTTATATTATGTAAATAATTATTTACTTATACTACAGTAAATAATTATTTAAATCAGTTTAAAATAAATTATTAACACAAATAAGCATTATATATCCCGGAATCAATGGTTTTTTTTATAGAATAGGAAGGCGGACGAGCATATGGGCCTCCTGATGGTAAGTGGTCACCAAACGCCCTTAGACATTGACATGTAAGAAATGTTAACCATCGCTTACATCATCAATGCGCCACCAACCTTAGGAACTAAGATGTTATGTCCCTTGTGCCTGTAATTACACTGGCTCGCTCACCCTTCAAACCGGAACACGACAATACCAAATACTGCTGTTTTGCGGTAGAATATCTGATGAGTGGGTGGTACCTACCCAGACGAGCTTGCACAAAGCTCTACCACCAGTAAAATGGTCGAATCAAATCCACGGGTACAGTGATATATTCATTCTATATAAAAGTTTTTATTGATCGACGCCGGCTATAAAGTTATTACTTTACTTTCATAGAAACCGAATAACCAATCAATAAGGTTATCACTAAGTTAGGAGTGCACGATTACAATAAGCTATATTCTGTTTCGATTTTATTTATTTTTAATGGGAAAATGGGACACCTGATGGCAAATGGCTGCGTTCCATGTCTACGTTAGTAAGAACGACAAGTGACATAACATCTTAGTCACCAAGGTTGGTGGCGCATTGGCGATCTATGATTAATATTTTTTACATCGACTATGTCTATGGGCGATGGTGACCATTTACCATCATGATGGTGGCCCGTTCACCAATACGTCTATCTAACATAAAAAAAACGGCCGAATAGACTGAAATGTAAGCCAATGGGCTTTGGTTTTGTTAACTTTCAAACAGTTAATTAATTAACTTTAAAAGCAATTATTATAGAATCACAGATAAACAAATCAATTTATTTGTATGTTATATATTTATAGATGATATGTAAGCCGCTGAGGGTGAAAATGAGAACGCTGTACGAAGATACAGTTTGTAGGTAGTTTAATCAGCACAAAACAAACTTGATCCAGAGGCAAATGAATCCGTCGATGTTTCGCTAACTTTCACGTGACACACACAAGCCAATGCGTTGCGAGTTTTGAGTGGATTAATTTGGATCTAAGGCCCAATGTGCTTGTAACACGTTCTACAATATATTATATTTGGGGTCTAATCGTGATAACTTTTTTCTCTAAGTAGTATAAAACTAAGGCTGTATATCTCTGTCTGTGTCTCCGCTCAGTTATTCTAAACCAAGCAACGGATTTTGATACGATTTTCACATACAGGAACAGCAATAAACGAGATAGGTATCTGTTTATATAATTTGTAAATATTTTGTACAAAATGACTAACCTTTTCGTACGCTTACAAGGCCAACGCTGGCTAAACCTTAAGTTCAAAGTAATGTATAGTATGTGCCTATATTTATCAACTTGTTACAGATCAGTATAAAAATATAGGTTATTTCTTACAATAGTTCGCTGCGAAACGGATATTTTGACATTGGCAGTTAATCTATGTATATAAAAGAATAACTGAGTGACGGGCTGACATATCAACGCGAAGCCTAAATTGCTGGAGCTAACACCATGAAAATTTGCATACGGGTTCCTTTTACACAGTAGCCAACGTACAACAGTTATCCACTGAAGGTTAAACATTCCACTGCTGGGTAAGGAGTAATAATATAGAAAAAAAATACCTCATTGAAGTAGGCTTTTATAATAATATGTTAACAAATCGAAATATAAATTATTCGAAAAACACTAAAAATATTCTAAAATCTCGCAACCATTTGAAGTTAAACATTCAACAAATCGAGGCTTCGATGGGGAATGGTCAATGGAACTTCAATCGTTTTATTAAAGATCACTTCACTTCCCACCCTGCTCGTACTCGACGGAGGCGGTTAAATTGATTCCAGGCTTTATATGTAGCCTCCATATTCATGTTATATCATGTTGGGTCTTTTTTGTATACCGATTGTTATTGAGAGTATATTGACGATATAATGTATTGTTAATATTTCTTATAATTCCAATTTCTATGGGCGAAATATATATTTAATTGACAGTATTTTTTTTAGATTGGCAAGATTTAAAAAATAATAATTTTCGTATGAGTCGCATTCTAAATCGAAGTACACTTTTTTCTAGTTCGTTATGCTTGTAATCACAAACTCGTCCATCACAAACAAGTCCATCTTACCAATACGCTATCGACATATTTTATATGTTACTTAGATGATAAAAATATATTAGTATTCAATATCTAAAATATATTGAAGCGACTTTTTACTAGCGGTTATGAGCCATAATATCACAAGTTTAACGTCAAACTATACATAGATTAGACGAGAAGAACCGTCAAGAACCTTATGAATTGTTTTAACGACTTAATTATATATAATAATACTATTATTATTAATACAAGCTACGAATTTTAGCGATTTTATAAAGTAAAAATAATAACAGTCTAACATGTCTCAAAGACTCGCTATGGTTTCCTCCAGTAGCGTAGCTAGGCGGATAAAGCCCGCGGCGCAGCGCTGCATTGATCGGTATAAATATCGCCAATGTACAGAAATATTAGATGACCTTTTTTCTCCTTGTAATATTAATGAAGTTGGAATTAGAATTAAAGTTGGTAAACAATATATAAAATTTAATATTACTAGTATTATATACTTCTAATATTGCCCAAAGGGGGCCATTTGGCTAATAGTGCACCGCACCGCCTATGATAACTACGCCACAGGTCTCCTTTTGAGAAGACAGTTAAACGCTTATTCCACCAGGCTGCTCCTATTCGCGTAAATTGATGTGTGGTAGAATTCATCTCAGTACCATCATCAACACATTAATAAACACATGAAAACTCAATGATGCTTGGTCAAGTTTGAATACCGACTGTACTAGCCGTCGTCGCGTTTGGACTCTACTACCACTTACCATAAAGTGGAGTAGTCATTTTCCTTCCAAATATAAAAAAAAAATCCGCAATGTTCTATTAAGATTCTCTTGATTCAACCAACTTGGCTGATTTTAAGCAAAACGTGCCACTATACCACTTTATGGTGAGTGGTATGATGCCAAATGAATTAATCATAAGACCCTACGCCCCCGTTACGTCTTTATGCAGGCGTCAAATCAATTCCATCAGCCATTAATTACGGATGTTGAAAGGATATTGACGTAGAAACTATATATGTAGCTAGGTAATATAAGTTCAATGTATTATGTATCATGTCATTAATGAAACTGGATTATTTCACAATGGAATAGAGCAATACGCGACACTGCTTAACGATCAAAAATCAATTAAAAAAAATACTCTGAAATAATAATTCAATACTTCACAGTGTATTTAAATAAATAAGTAACAATTTGTAATTTTTACCTACCTTGTAATTTTTTGTAATCGTGTCATCTAAGACGAGAAAAGCTAAAATAAGAGGATTTGAACCTTAAGGTAAAATTATTTGTGTTTATTTTAAGTATTGACTATTTATAAATGAGACTAGATGGTCCGGTGGCACCACTCAATTTTCCTGTGCCTAATTTGCCTTTATAATTCAAGAAGAAAGTGAGTAAATTTGCATGTGCCGAATGAAATTCTGCTTAATGAAGAAGCATTGGAGCAGCGTTATGAAATAAGCGACAAACCTCCTCAAGATGAGGAGGCCTTGCTTAGCTAACCGGAATATTATTAAATATTGAATTTGTCACTACAAATATATAGCAAAAATTTAGATGCCCAATGCAGGTTGCATTGTGCCTGCCTTTTCTAAGCAAAGAAAATAAAAAAGAATAATAAAAAAACAAGAAAGCATTTTACGTCACACATCTGTCAAATTATATATCACTGGAAATATCAATAATTAATTTAAGTGATTAGATGTTTAACGTACGTACTCGTTAAATCTGAAACTCTTCGAAAAGGTAGAACTAACGTTTGTCACGGGCGTTCAACGGTGCAACAGAGAACACTGCCGTCCAAATTCCATGCAAAAAAAGATTTAAAAAGTGAATAAGATAAAAAGCGTAAAGATAGCCTTCTATTCGTTAGCCTTGACATTGAATTTCCTAGCCGAGCGGATGGAATGCCAGAGGTCACACATACGCCTCACCTCGCTTAATTTCACCTTAATTACCGACAGATTGTCCGACTGAAAGGTCGCTTTTATTGTTAGTTATTTTTTTTAATAGCTTTGCAGTTTTTAATGACATGCGGTGAAAGTCGATTATTTCCTTATGGATTTTTCAGAATGACAGTTGTGGCCAGTTTTTTTTCTTATAATTAGGCACATGAATAGAAAAAAAATTTTAAAACCGTTCTTTTTTTCATTTTTTTTTTTTCATAATTGCAGATTATGGCACAGGTTTTTAGTACATATATACTTTATGATATTTTATAATGGGACTATTTTTTGTATGTTAGCGTACATAATATGATTAAGTTTTAGTATATAAATTTTAGACATTAATTATTTTGAAACCCCGCAATAGAACGTCTGAAAAAATATGCTATGCGGACATATACTATGTTAACAATATTATACCTTATGAAGTCAATAATCAACAATATCAAACAATCAATAATAGTAAATCTCAACTTTTATATTTTTTTAATTGTAAATAACAAAAGATAATTCAAAACAAAAACTACACACAAAGGATTTCGAGAATATGAATTTTAATAAATAATATTTTGCCTTCGTCGTTATGTCGTAGAAATTATTCTCGAATTCATTAATACGTTGTACTTAAACCGCCATTTTGGTTAGACCGGTCTGAGGTTAGCTTGCAATAATATTTAAAAAAATATCATAATACTTAGTTATTCGTACCTTAAATACGCTCATTTTGACATTCATGATTTTTTTAACACACCACAATTTTTATAATCACGCAATATTATCGTATAAGTTATTAAAGCGACGCAAAAAAATTTTTTTTAATAAAAATTGCAGTAACGGGTAAAAAAATTTTTTTTTTTAATAATACATTTGTTATGTATTTAATTTTTATAATTAATTACAACGCCGTCAACTTTGTATGAATTTAATTTAATGTTATTACAAACTAAGATGATATCTAGAGTAAACTAACATATTTTAAAGAAAAATGAAAAAGCAGTAAAAAATGCAAATAAAAAATACAATTTTTCCGAAATTCAGAAAGCCGCAACATGCTAAATTGTGACACGAAAAAATCAATCTTCACAGTCGATTCGGATCGATCTCATAAAGCACTTTCGGCGCCACAGAATAATATTTTTAATTGACATTATATTTCTTTTTTAAATATTTTTAAGCAAAATGGTTTTATATATGTTAGGTGTTTAAAAAGGTCCTAATGGGTTACTTTGTGATTGAAGTTGTGGACAGGACGCGGCGCGCGTTAGCCGCGTAGCGGCATCGGGTGTACTGACGTATTGAAGCGAGGATGGGTGTCAGGAATATTCTACCCTATATTCAAGGAAGTTTTAAATTTCTTAAGAATATAAAGCAGTACAATTATGATAGATGAGTAACATATATATTAAAGATTTACATGTATCAAGTTTAATATATATACTTATATTAACATATTTTTGTCAAATCAGCAAAATTGAATGCAATACAAAAATACTTATAATACACAAATTGAAATATCATCGTTATATTTTATTACATAATCGCTCCCTAAAGAGAATTTGTAGTAAAAATTTTGTATTATTTGTGATGTATGATGCTTTTATGTAATATAAAGTTTTATTCATAAACAAAATGCTAAAGTATCTTTTATATAATGAATATAAAATATGAGTACCCGTATTAGTTAAAAATTATTTACAATAAAGGAATTATATATGAGTGTCAAGTTTCTTAGAATTTGTTTTTTTTCTAACATATAAGAGCTGCAACTGTTCAAATTATGTATTTTCTATCATATGCTAAACGAAAATTCGACATTTAACAAAAAAACTTCAAATAATTATAATTATTATAAGGGAGTCAGTGATATTAAACATGGCAACACCCCGAATTTTGCCGCCCCGCGTATCTCGTAGACCCCGCCCGCTACGGCGCTACGGCTATGAGATATACGTGTTACATAGACGTAATATATCACACTTCGATACGTCGATTTGTCTCTGTGTGCGTACAACGTATTAGTACATTTCATGAGAACGAAAAAATTGTTACGATAACCTTCGGGTTTATAATAATATAATAAAAATAAGGACATATAAATGTTCTAAAGAAAAAATCGCTGTTTATCGTGACTGTTCGCTCAGATGTACAAAATACTTTAATTCATTTTAAGATTTATATAAATAATAAGCTCCAAACCTTCTTCTCAAAATGTGAGAGGAGGCCTTAGCCCAGCAGTGGGACATTAACAGGCTGTTACTGTAAGATTCATAAAATGACTTCGCATTGTGCAAGCTCGCCTGGACACCAGCGAATTCATCAATTGCTTCCTTGTAACTACAACAAAGACATCGAATCTTGGTGGTCGTTTCGCGCTGCATTGACGGTGTGATTGAGAGAGTAACGGTTGTGACCACTTATCGAATGAATCTTATCTAAGCCAACTAATAATAATAATTAACTACAGTGGGACTATATTTATTTTAGGTTCTTGTTTCATTCAAGTATTATTTAATGAAGTAAATAAATATAGTTTTTTTTTTATAATAATATAATATATATATATATATCAAGTGTTCACATTTCATTGCCCGTTCAAAACATACCTTTTATGTTCCAATGTGTAGAACGAACTATTTTTTCTAAAAATCGCCTTTTGGTAAGAGCATGTGACAATTATAATAACCGCTACTCTAATATAGATATCTTTAAGGAAAAATTATTTAAGTTCTTAGAAGCCTTAAAAATTTGTATTTGTCATTAATATTCCTATATTTTTATTGTTCTGCTTATTAAATTACATTTTAAATACTTGACTTTATATATTTTAATTAATTGTTAAATAACTTGTTATTGTTAGGTTCACTCCATGTTTCAATGTAAAAGTGGAAACTTTGTTGGCTTATGTGAGACTTATTTTGTTACCAAATGCTTATGTATTATATTATGCTAAGTCCTAATGTCCAGTTATTTAACTATGTGTATTTCAACTTTTTTACAAATATAATAAAGGGAGTAAGAGAGTTTTGCAAAATGAATTTTAATATATTTATCGTTATCCTAAAATAATACCTCTTTTGCTATCCTAATGTTATGACGTAAAATTAAAAAAAAGTTAATACTAATCGAAGAGTAACAATATCAGCTAGTTCTAACTTTTCAATCTGCGTTTATTAAATAACAGAGTTGAGTCTGCTTGATAGGGATGATAAATGAGGATTCCGATAAAGTTTCGAATCTAAAAATACTGTAACACTGGGTCTGCTTAGGTTATTCATCATGCTATGCAAAAAGTCCTACCATCAAGTGAAATTTATTATAGTTAAGCTATGAAATGCAAATTTTATTTATTTGGTGTTAACTCTATTCGATGTAAGACAATTTTTGATAAGTTATATTAAATTGAGTATATTGTCGTTATTAATGTTTGGTCAGTTAACTTTAAAAGTTATTATATTACTGTCGGCAAATAATACAATATCACAAATACCATCGTTATAGGAAGGTAATCATTTATGTATACCAAAAATAGAATGAGTCCAACAATTGATCCTTGTGGAACACCAATTTCTAGTACAGATCCAGAAGACTCAATTATATATTCAACTGGCTTTAATACAATGCCAGTTGAACGATTTGGTTTATGAACAGGTAGGTAATATATTGTTCAGTTTATATAGGCGTTTTATGCCATGCATCAGCTTTGGCACCGACATAAGTTTTAATAAAGAAAGAATTTGTTATTTTTGAATGGAGTTTCATTTACTTTTAGTTGAATTTATTCGTCGCACGGCGTTATATATTATAAATTAAAAAAATATAATTAATACTTAACAAAATAAATGATAAATAAATAATAATTTTAAGCTTTTTATCTAAATATAAATTAATTTTCAACACTTTGGCCTTAAATTTGGAAATGGAATATTATATAATATTTATTACAATCGTTTTTTGAAAAATGACGATTTATAAGCACGGCAAGCGAAAGCGTGTCGCTTGGCAATATTAATTTTATAAAAATGTACGGTTGTGGTTTATAGTATATACAAAAAATATATAGTTGTCAAGCATTGCATCTGCTCTCGGCTGAAGCCACAGTGGACGAACGTGTTGGACACACAGCTACGAGAAGTTGTCTGTTATTTTTTTAAATCTAAGCCAATGCTACTGGTGGTAGAGCTTTGTGCAAGCTCGTCTGGGTAGGTACCACCCACTCATCAGATATTCTACCGCAAAACAGCAGTACTTGGTATTGTTGTGTTCCGGTTTGAAGGGTGAGTGAGCCTGTGTAATTACAGGCACAAGGGACATAACATCTTAGTTCCCAAGGTTGGTGGCGCATTGGTGATGTAAGCGATGGTTAACATTTCTTACAATGCCAATGTCTTAGGGCGTTTGGTGACCACTTACCATCAGGTGGCCCATATGCTCGTCCGCCTTCCTATTCTATAAAAAAAAATACTACAAATAGTGATATAACATGTATTTTAATTCATACGTGTTAAGCCAAAACGTATAGCTAGTACTTGCATGAATGTAAAGTAAAAATTCTGTAAGGATATACTTACCGCAGAACACGTGCATGCTGTTGGATATTTAAAGGACGCACAAATAACGAACGACGCACGATGTGAGTTTTTACAAATTAACACTGTTGTTGTATGTATTGCAATAATGTCCTACAGACCGCTTTCGGCCACGGCGGCCAATCTCAAGAGAGATTAGCCAACTACGCAGGAGATATTATAGTTCACAAGTGTGTGCCCAAACACAGGTGCACTCTCTATTCCATAACTCTAATAATCAGATGGGACGGCAATCCGACACGGCCGGAAAGAGTTCAGGCACAGGACCAACGGCTTTACGTACTTTCCGAGGCACGGGAGTGTACACACTTCCAACTTCCAGACTCTGGGCTGCTACTGAGAATTTTCGGACAGAAAAACGCAATAACTTTTTATTGGCCCGACCTGGGAATTGAACCCAGGACCTCAGGGTCTGCGGCCTTATATCAAGCCACTAGACCAACGAGGCAGGCATGTATGTATTCCAGTAACACCGTTGTCAAAGTAAATATATAAGCTTCGAGAAAAGGATTTTACGGGTGTGCGAGAACTGGCGAGGGCACAGCCGATTTATTAATTTTGGTCGAGTTGCAAATGCTTAACATTATCTAATACAAATGGCATACCTTAAAAATATTTTAATGGTTTAACTAGCTATTACTTACCTTTAAACCAAGTAATATAAATAAAATCGTGGTAATCAAATTTTCGATAACGAAATTCGAATACGTTAGCTAATTTGCTTTTAGCGAATCAGTGAAACGGAAACAAATTTATTAAATCATCTGATTGGTCGATTCGTTAACTTTTACGTTGATCGTTCAGGATCTGGTATAAAAAAAGCTTGTTTTTATTGTTGAGTTTGTAATTGTTTTTTAGTACTTGTGCTTATCCTGAAAAATCTAATACGCTTGCTTCTTTACCCGGTTACATGCATCCTTTGCTACTTTTTTGAAAAAAAAAAAATTAATTATTGACAGATATATGAATCGACCGATATATTAAACGTGGATTTTTCTATATGCCTTTTTAATTCTAACAACTCAATAACAGTCTGCGTATGTAACAATAAAAGCACTTTTAACGATTTGATTCGAAAACATAAACACTATTACTATTATATATATATTATATTTACTGGTGGTAGGGCTTTGTGCAAGCTCGTCTGGGTAGGTACCACCCACTCATCAGATATTATATCGCAAAACAGCAGTACTTGGTATTGTTGTGTTCCGGTTTCCGGAAGGTTGAGTGAGCTAGTGTAATTACAGACACAAGGGACATAAAATCTTAGGTCTAAAGGTTGGTGGCGCATTGGTGATGTAAGCGATGGTTAACATTTCTTACAACGACAATGTCTATGAGCGTTGGTGATCACTTACCATCAGGTGGCCAATTTGCACGTCAGCCTTCCTATTCTATAATATATAAATATTTTCAAAATATTAAAACAAAATATTAAGCATCGATATTACCGATGACATTGTGAAAATATTAATAAAATTCATTTTGTGGTTACGTAAGCGAACAACGGACCAATTCAAAAAGCAATTTTTACTTTTTTTTTTTTTGTCCTGTGTATATAGAAATTGTTATGGCGATCGCTTGAACGTTATATTAGTTTTAACGCAGCGCGATGTAGCAGCGAATTACAAAAAAGTGAATAATACAAAACAGTTTCCATGAATCTATTTATCTATATGCCGGCGCGTTAAATAATTGAATAATGAAAATCAGTTAATTTTGAGAGTTATAATTTATTTTGTTATTTTTTTACCGTCGGTAAATGATTTTTTTTGGTTTATAAGAGCGAATAACACCGAATGGAGTTGCGTTTGTCACAACGGGCGAAGATCATGTCAATCTTGGACTGGTTGACAGCAATTGCACGCGGTGATCATTCGCAAACCCATGGGCTGTTAATCGATAATTATTAGTATAATATTTCAATGAATAAGAAATTGAAGTTTGTGTAATTAAAATAGTAACAAAAGTCAACGTTGCAGTCTACTTGTTTTAACGTTTCTTGAGCATAACGCTCACCATGGATTCCCGTGCTAACGAGTTCACGAATCAACAATTAGACGCGACAGCCCGGCTTATATATAATGGACGAATCTAATTCCAAGTCTAATCCTTTCAAACAAATATTGAAACGTAAAATAATTTTAAAGATAAATAAGGATTATTCATAGACAACAATACAATATTTTTTTGTAATAAAGCTGTAATAACGCAACAACACTAATATAAAAAAAACGTAATTTTCAATCTTAAGCGACCGCGTAGTACTCCACTCTCAATTCAATGTGCATTAACGCAATCGACTCGCCCCTAACTCCTACATCCCCTAACGTCCCTTCGACTATCACTTATACAGAATGTGTAGCAACTTGAAATACCTATCAATTTTATTTTAAAAATTATTTTTAGTCATATTGATATTAACTAGTGTTCGCCCAGTGTTTTGTCGACTATCAATTAAAAAATTGATAAAACATATGAAACTAAAGCTCTTCAACAGCTACCAATTAAAAAAAATCTATTGACAAACAAAAGAGGAAAAGATAAATTAAATGTTTTATTGAATACCACTATGTAACATTTAGTTTATAATTTTTTAAATTTCTGTTTTGTCATTATTTATGTGCATGCCGTGGTCTCCTTTAATTGAAGGAGCATACATATTTTAAAATATTATTCCACGATGTAATGTACTCGTAAGTGTGTATCCTTTGTTGGAGATCCTTAATAAATAAATAAATAAATACGGAACTATTTTGTCTTTGCCTATTTATGTATAGAAGAATACATTATCGTAATGAAGGTTTACCATTCAATACATGGAATTACTGTAATATAAATTTCCAGAAAATCAGAAAAAGTTTGTAGGAGTTCATTTGGAAGCCTTTGAAGTTCATTTAGACGGTCATATGTATAAGTCTCAACTACTAAACTATATAATGTGCTAATATTATAAAAGAGCTGCAATTAATTATGAGCCGTGTTAATGAGTGCAGTGAAAACGCTGGTCTGAGGATGAACCTATCAAAAACGAAGATCTTGGTGTTATCTAAGCATAGCTTCGATGACATTGCTATCATTGTAGCAGGCCGCAGGTGCGCAAGTACAAATATCTGGGGACATGGCTTAATGACAACTGGAGCTGTGAACAGGAGATAAAGAATCGCATCGAAATAGCTCGAAGTGCCTTCTGCACGTTGAAAAAAGTACTCTGTAATCGCAGACTTAAGATCCCTGTGCGCATACGACTCCTACATTGTTACATCTGGCCTATACTTCTTTACGGATGCGAGGCGTGGACAATTAAAGAAGACCTCAAAAAACGTATAGAAGCTTTCGAGATGTAGGCTTATAGACGTATGTTGGCCATTAGTTGGACTCAAAAGGTCTCGAACGTGGAAGTTCTGCGACGCGTCAATCAAAAACGGCAACTTTTGGAGACTGTCAAGAAGAGAAAAGTTGCATAACTCGGACACGTGCTTAGGCATGAAAGATATGAACTTTTGCAACTGATTATGATGGAAAAGTTGCCGGAAGGAGAGCTGTTGGGCGCAGAAAAAAGTCTTGGCTGTGCAACATTCGTGAATGGACGGGAATCGCGAGTGCTGCCGCACTCTTTCGCCTCGCGAAGAACAAGAAGGAGTATTTAAAGCTGACTGCCAACCTTCGCTAGTCGGAGTGGCACTCGAAGAAGAAGAAGAATATTATAAAAGTGAAAATTAGTCTTAACTTGGATTACTGATTCTAAAAAAGAAACAGAAGTCGAGTATTTCTTTCAATAGGGAACAGATGATTGAAAATATATATATAATATATATGTTATACATATTATTAAGTATATATAATACTATAGCGTCTTAGTTTTATGTAACTAAGACGCTATCCAGTGAACTTCGATAGAACCGTGCCTTTTATATATGTACATATGAAGTATCTTATTTTATATACCTATGGCGTTAATATTTATAATTTATATGAAAATAAATATTGTATATATTCAATTGTAGAATTACTGGAACACATGGAATACAAGCAGTCACACTTTGTTGGTGTTTTCGAAATATTTTAAATACTTAATCTGGTTGATTAAATCACTTTAAAATGTTGCCATTATGTGTCAATAAAAATAATTATTTATTAAAAAAATTTAGACAACGGCGCAAAAAAAAATTGGCTTAGGTATCCTAACTGATCATAAATTAAGTTTTAAGAGCGCTTTAATTTTATTAAGTATCATAGTTAGAAGTTACTTGGTGGCATGGTTATGTGCAAGCACGCCTAATCATATATTGCTACCATATACCGCTTAATACCAATACTTATTAGTAATGTTGTGTTCTGGTTGGAAGGGTAAGTGAGCCAGTGTAACTTCGGGCACAAGGGATATAACGTCTTCGTTGTCCAGCCAATGTCTATGGGCGGCGGTGTCCACTTACCATCAGGTGACCCATTTGCGTTTGCCTACCTATTGTATTAAAAAAGTACGAAATAATTTAAAAACTGTTTAAAGAGGCTTAGCCTTTTCTACTCAATTACACAACATGGCCTCGGATTATGCACTATTGCAAGGAATCCGCAATATCAAGGGCAGAAGGATAGGATAAAGAGAGTGCCATAGAAATCTCTGCAGCAATTAGATAATGTATTAAATTATATGAATCCATTTCATTATCCACTCATAAAGAATGATGAATCTTTATAGTTACCAACCTTTTTTATTTAGTTTTAATTAACAACATAGAACTACTCTTGTGACATTCTGTCAATACTATCCAATCATCTGACTATCGACTGCTTCGTTGGCCTAGTGGTAGATATAGGGGGATTAACCCGGAGGTCCTGGGTTCAAATCCCAGGTCGAGCGAATAAAAAGTTGTTGGGTTTTTCTGTCGAAAATTTTATTTAGAAGTTGGAATTGTGTACAGTCCCGTGCAAAGCACGTAAAGCCGTTGGTCCTGCCTGAACTCTTTCCGTTCGTGTCGGATTGTCGTTCTATCGGATTATGAGAGTTGGGAATAATTTTACTACAGTAGGTTTCGTTTTTTTTAATATAATTGAAAAATTAAATATCGTTAAAAATACTGATCAAATTTAGACCAAAAATTGTAATCGATTTATTCGTTACATAGTATATATTCAATTAGTACATGACATGTCAAACGTCAGAAAGCGATATGCGACATTGATTATAATAATTATAAAATTTAAAAGATAAACGTATCAAAATAGCGTATCAACGTTAATCGGTTTTCAACATTTCACGAGTGACATATGAAGCGAGTTCTTACAGATTAGCACTGCTGGCTTAAAATTAAGTGAAAATATTTCACCCACACATACATAGAGATTAAGTTACATAATGTCCAAACAAATTGCCCACATACATACATATACAGGTATCAGAGACCATTCGTTAAGTCTGTTTACAGTACAGTACAGTAACAGCCTGCGAATCTCTCACTGCTGGGCTAAGGTCTCCTCTCCCTTTTTGAGGAGACGGTTTGGAGCTTATTCCACCAAGCTGCTCCAATGCGGGTTGAACACGTGCAGGTTTCCTCAGGATGTTTTCCTTCACCATTTACAACTAACAAATTTAGCACATAAGAATTCAGTGGTGCTTGCCCGGGCTTGAACCCACGATCATTGGTTAAGATTCACGCGTTCTTACCACTGGGCCATCTCGGCTTTTTAGTCTGTTTAAATGAGAGTATACACACGTAATATTAATTTAATTTTTATTTAAGTATAAAATAATGAAGAGTAAGCTTCAATTCGCTTTATCATACGATATAACCGGGACTTGTTAAATTGCTAACATATTGGATTTACGAAGTATCGATTAAAGGCGCTGCGTTGGAACTTTTGAATCCTCCTTTGCAGAGGTCTGAACTTTTATTTGTATTATACTAAGGGTTATGGGATATAGTGTGCTATAGATACTTATTATATTACTGAAGTATATAAGTGGTATTTACAGGAAATATCGTACTAATAACACTTGTTGCCTCGGTATCGACTATAGAGCCTTTTTTTTAACGCTGGAAAAACGCGTTACGCGTATCTCCCACGGGAACATGGGGGGTATGTGCGCCGGGTGCGCTCCGAACGTCGGAATACCCACTAAAAAACCAGCGGTACCCTTTCCGTCTTAACGAGGAGCGGCCACGGGATCGCTTTCGCATGCTGTGAAAATCGACTAGAGCCTAATTTAAGCTTTAAACATTAAAAACAGTGGGTTTTCTGTTAAAAAATTGACATTTCTCATTAGCGGTTCGGACTAAAGCAGTTGCGGTTGGCAGTAACAGAACTTGGTAAGCACGTAAAGCCGTTGGTTCAGCGCCTGAACGCTTTCCGGTCGTGTCGGTGCCGTCACATCGTATTAGGAGAGAGAGGGATAGAGTGCATTTGTGTCTTCGCACACACTTGTTCACTACAGTCCTGTGCAGATGGCGGTCTTGACGAGATCACCATCATCACAGATCATATTCTGTGTAACTCTTGGATGTTTACTTAAATATTTCAGATATAACTCTCGAAATGCGTCGTTTATTCATAGGTTATGGTCCCAGGTCCCAGACTCTCCAAGGACGTCGTTTAATTATAAAATGGTTTCAATTTTCAATAGACTTTATACGGGCTAGTGAGGTTGCAGGTTTGATCCGAAATCCGTTTGGAGATAATAATTGACGTCACGGTTCATTTGCGTATACGTCATCATCAGTTCATCATATATTATAACCTTGATATTTACTATACGCTAAAAATGAAATTAATTTATTATGTCCGGAATCGAACCTACGATCTTCGCGTGAAATTAGCGTGTTGTTAAAATTAAGCAAACGTATAAGGAATTAAATGTAGACAAATATTCATAGACAATATTGAATGTATATCACCAAGAATACAAAAACTAATTACCATTTTCTATATCACAATTTTCGATGCTTAGTTTTTAAGCGATGTTTTTAAAACAGATAATTAATGCACAAACGTCACGGTGGATTACGTTGTCTCGACGGATATTATAAACGCGGAAAACCACCCCTAAGCGAAGGGGTAGGCAAATCCTTTGATATACCGTGACACCCCTAGGGAGGATAGTTTGCTTTTCACCCTCAAACTTTTACATATTGCTTTTAAACATTAATATAATCATTTTAAATTTGTAATAAAATACGATAAATATTACAGTCATATTTGTTATTTACCGATACACAACTTCACACCACACATTACACTCCATAAACAAATGTACTTTCATCAAGAAAAAACAATACCTGTGTTAATATTGGGTAAAACTCATATATATAAAAGTCAAAGTAAAATCAATTTATTCAATTATTTGGTATTATGGCTTTGTGCAAGCCCATCTGGTTACCATCAGATATTCTAGCGCTAAACAGCAATAGTATTGTTGCGTTCTAGTTTGAAGGGTGAGTGAGCCAGTGTAACTACAGGCATAAGGGACATAACATCTTAGTTCCCAAGGTTGGTGGCGCATTGACGATGTAAGGAATGGTTAATATTTATTACATCGCCAATGTCTATGGACGGTGGTGACCGCTTACCATCAGGTGGCACATTTACGCGTACGCCAACTATAACATAAAAAACTATGGTCGTGTGTAATATATAAGCACAGCAGACCCATTAGCAAATCGCATGGAATATATTAATGTTCGTTAATTTTTTTGGAACAGCTTATAGCCAAGAATTTTTTTTAAAGATCTATTTATATAAATCTAATACTAAGTCTGCTAGCGATTCCATTATAATAAAATAAACGTTATTCTCTATTCTATAAATTCATTCGTAATTACAATTTATCAATTCAAATGAAATATATCTTAGGATTTTTAATAGAGAGAATATAGACCAGTCTTACTGGCGAATAAATAAATCCTTAGAAATGAACTTGTTTTATGACATGAAAAAGTTAATTGAATGCTATTTTTATGAGAATGAATATTTTAAATCCAATCATAACATGAATAGATTTTTTTTATTTTTATAATTATAATTATGATTTATATAGTGAGTAATAAAATTGTTTAAGTAATAAAACTACAAAATATGCTTACTTAATATTTTTGTTGTTCGTTTGATAAAGCAATAACAAATTAAAATTAAAACTGTTATTTATATTTTATAATATTGATTAACGTTAGTCTGCAATTCATAGTAGCGCCATCTATATATCAAGATGTGAACCCGACCTAAAGACTTTACACGCCTCATCTTGGGACTTAGTTCTTGAGTAATTTCATAGATGGCGAAACATGCTTACTGTTGGTTATATTAAAAAATGAGTAGGTATTGATTAAAATCGAGTTTAACTTGTAATTTCAATTCGATAACTTTTTTTAAATATACAATGAAACAAAAAAATCGTTTTTGTTTGATTAGTCATGTTTAGTTAATTGTTAATTAAAACAATAATTTTAAAATGCATTATTCAAAACTTTACATCTATTATCACCGATTAGTATTTGGGGTCATCAACATCGTGAATCATAAATACGTAACGGTCAGCATGTGCGATGCCTATCCTTTGTTAGATCACAATATGTGTTAGTTACTAAACGTATGAATAATATATAACTTGTAGATCATTTTAAAACATTTAAAAATAAAATTTTAATTAATGTACTATGTCTTTTCACGCCATTTCCAGTAACAAATAATTCTATCCAATAAATAGTATGGACGTCAAACATGTTTCATGTACATAAATAAGTTCATTCATAGCTATATTCAGAATGTTTTGAACATAACAATCTTTGTTTTCGAACATATACTTTGACTAAGCCACGGGTCACACATTCCGAGGAGTCGTAATTCGTTCCACGCATTACGCGATCCTCTGATTCATACTGTACATAGTTAATTTGTTAGTACGTTTTTTTTAATATGATAACTTTGTAACGTTAAACCTTACTTTATTGATAATGGTAATTTATTATGGCTACTGTTTTCAATAGATTGATTTAATTAGTTTTATATTTTAAATTAAATATTAATCAATCAACAAAACATTTTTTCAAACAATTGTGTAACATGGAAAATTTAAAAAACAAAGCACATTAAACAAACATGGCGCACATTAATGATGATAAAATCTACCAAATTTAGGTAAGCAACAAGATCTCATTTAAAGATAAATAGTAACCCCTTTGTATTTCTACGAATTACCTAACTGTGAAAACGGAACCATATTATAAAAAAAAAGATTGAATATAATTGTATTATATCTGCGAAATATTCCTAGAAGCATTCATACGATAGAATTATAGTTCTACAATTTTTTAACGGTTATTTTTACAGACACATTCTTTAAAGTTAATGCCCGATAAATATGGTAATCTATAAGGTATATTGTTATCAATCTATCAAATATAAATCAATTTATTTAATCTGTAATATGTTGCAAGGATAACCTCGTTTAGTAAGCAAGTTTTGAATAAGTCGAGTATTATATTTACAGAAGATAAATGTGTTATTACCGTGGTAAAAGCATTTATAAAAAAATAAAATATTTGCATAATAAGACGATAATTCACTTAAGAATTATTACCAATATCGTATACCGTTAATGCGTTAAGCTCGTGAAAGTTAATAACGGTTTTTTCAACTATTTTTAAGATCAAATTTTCAGATAAGCGAATGTTATTAACTAACTTCAATAAATCTGTAAATCAAGCTGCGAATGCTATTTTTAAAATAAATATTACCCATTCAAAATTTACATGCAGTACAAAAGGTCCAATTAGGATTTAATAAAATCAATATATAATCATGAAGTTCGCGTATTGTGAGTAGTAGATAAATGACATAACAATATTGTACAATATTTCTATGAGTATGCAGTAATAAGGAAGTAGATTCTGAAGAGCTAGTTGCCCGTCCAGCGGCCCGGCCTACAGACCGCCGAGCTAAAACTTTCGCAATTCCTGACTCCCACACATCAAGGATCAAGTGACACCATTTCATGAACGATTCCAATGAATTGCTTTTAAACGGTTTTAATTGGACTGCAAAAAATACTTCAACGAATTAAATAATTGTATCTAGTTGTTCATACAATGCAACTAAGACCATTTAACAATCGTTACAAAACTTTGTGTCTTAAATTGATATCCATTTGTAATGTATAAATAAAATTTTTCACGTGTCGAGTAGTTAATTAAATAAATAGACGTTTACGGAATCTGGAAACGAATTCTATTAAAACCTATGCAAAGATTTTACGATCCCTAGTTAAGGATAACAACGTGAAACAGGAATAGCTTCCAGCACGAGGTGAACGATCCCCGCTTTTAATGTTCTCGTAAAAATAATGAGACCGAATTTAATTTGTGACGCAAGTTTCAGGAAGTTATAAATGTTTTGGACATGTGGTGGTTGATCTTTTTTGCATTTGAAATGAGAGCACGATTTTTTTGGATATAATCCAATATTTAATGTGTATTTTGGATGAAAATTGAACACATATATATTTTAATTATAATTTATAATATGCTGACTAATTCTTGATATTATTTTTTTATAGAATAGTTAGGCGGACGGCCAAGTAATCCAACTGACGGTTAGTGGTCATCACCGCCCATAGACATTGGCACTGTACGAAATATTAACCATCCCTTACATCGCCAATGCAACACTAAGCTTGAGAACTAAGATGTTATGACTCTCGTGCTTGTAGTTACACTGGCTTGCTTACCCTTCGAACTGGAACACAACAATAGTAAGTGCTGCTTTTTTGCAATATAATATCTGACGTGGTTGGTACCTACCCAGACGAGCTTGCACAAAGCCCTATCACCAAGTGTTGAAATAATAATATCACATTGTATCAACTTATAATTCAATCAAATTATTATTATTTAATTGAAATCTTAACAAATTTAATGTGTGTGCTTTTAAATATAAGTAGAACAATAAGAGATGTAATTACTTCACCATATTGTAAATAAACGAAGACCAAATGAATATTTTCAAATAAAAAAATCTTATCACACTGAATGTCAAAAAGATACATGTTCAACTTTAATGAACACATTGTCGAGAGCTGCGTTGCTATCGTGATGTAATCGGATTGCCTTGCCGAGGAGCCCTTTACAAAGGTAAGCCTCAGTTTGACCTCCTTTCCTAAATATGGTAAAGTTTTGTAAGGTTACAGACTTTTTATTACTCGATAGCTATTTTCTTCAATATCGTTAACCTCGTCTTCGATTTTTTCGGCCTGGAAGTTTTTGCATAACATAAAGGACGTTGCTAGGTGTTGTTCGAAGTAATCTCTTTGTTCTAGAAACATCGATTTTTCTGCACTCATTGTTTGCAAAAAATAGTATATGACCTACAGAAAAACTTTGATATCTCGATTGTTAATTGCATAATATTAAAGTTTTTTTTAAACAATAAAAATAATTAAATGATATAAAAAAATAAGATTTATCAATATGAATATTCATCCATCACTATAAAATGATTTCTTTCTAAGGTACGTAAAAAAAAGCCAATTAAATTTTTCTATTTAGTTGTATTACACAAATCACCAGGCAATATTTAAAAGAGAAATAAAAATCACGTATATGATAAACTAATAACTGTTTTCGTTTAATTTATATCGCAATTATAGTCCAAGTAACTAAGCGTATCCTGGGTGGGCTGACGTTTCTGATGTCAAGCAAATACCGTATTATTGCCGCACATTGCCGTCAATTAAATCACTTGTAACTCGCACCATGCCAGCCTCATCTACCCACACGCTTGTCCTGTCGTTTACTTTATACAAGACGGTTCGTTTCAATGGAAACTATGTTAAAATTAGAATATCCGTTCGACAGTTCTTAGACGAAATGTATTCAGTGCGTTTGACTAGCGCGTGAGTTATCAATATGTTGTATATTTGTGTTGAGTTTTTGTGCAAAATGTAATCGTTGTTTACTGTGTGTGCGTTATAACGATCATTGGAATTTATTACACTTAATTACAATATTTTTTTGTATTATATTTCACAATTGGTTATAGCTTTATTACAATATTTCTTCTAATAATTATTTTGCAATAAATTCTGAATTGTAAAATCATATTTAACAATAAATACACAACAGGACGATAATTATGTAAGGAAGCTTGTTTTTTTAATACTTAGTTATATATATAATATATAGAAAAATAATGATAGTTTTGTCATTGTTATAAAATCAAATTAATAATATTGAGTGATTATTACTACAAGTAAACATAGAGAAAATAAAAGATCGATAGATTTTACTAATACATGCACGACTAATTCATACTGAACTCTAAATAGTTCTTTAGTAACATTCTCTAACATATGCAAGACTGAAGCTACTTCAAATGTAAACATCAAGCGTAAACACCAAGTCTAATGACTCACAATGACGAAGTTTTCATTATCATATCACAACCACGAGCATACGTTAGTAGCAATCTGCCGCTGAGAGCTAATTGTCGTATTTTTTTAACGTTTTACGCATACATTGCATTTTTATGAATAATGTTTATATTTTTATATTAATTCCAAGGTTGTTTTAATGAGTGAACGCGAGCGGTGACACAGTACAGCGGTGTCGCGTACAGGATCGTGCGTATTTTCCTCAACGGCGAGAACAAAGGGACCTTATTTGCGAATTTATTTAACACTTTCCAACGACCGACATACCAGCCTGTTGATCTAGACACGTGAATGGTGCATATGTGAAAACGAGACGATGCGAGAGATCGCGGCGCGCGTGTAAAAAAATCGAATGCAAAAATGATTAAAAGGAACGGTGATAATGTATTTGCGATCGCGTCGAGCAACAATCAGTGTCAAGGCGGCCGGAGCTCTGTCTCGCTCTGTCCCGGCGCGGCCACGAGGATCCCGCGAGCCACTGCCGCTAGAATGACGCAGCCTGACGCGCATCAAAACACTAAAGAGACGAACATCGCTCTTTCGACTTACGTTGAAAAGTGGAAAAACAGATACGAAGAAGCGGAGAGGAAGCACAAAACCTACCTCCTCAAATCCGAAAAAGGTTCGTACTATTCATTTCAAGGCGGAAATCCATAGTTTTTCCCACTTTTTTATTTTACCACTGCGCATGCTCCAGCCAGCTGCCCGCTGGGTCATATGCAAACGAAAGTGCGAATGGAAATCCTAGTCTCGTATTTGTCGGATTATGATAGGCGATAACCTGTTGCTTACGCATTATGTATTCTTAAACTTGCTTTATACACAACACTGAGAAAAGTTCTTTATGTACACTTTTTATGTTGAAAACATATAAATATATGATTTAAGAGTAGATTTGAACCGTTTTTATGGCAAACGGTAACTTTATAACGAGGTGTAACTGCTCTACTGCGCAATACACCTGGTATGATTTCATTTTGATCTGTAAAGTTGATAACTTCTTTATTGTTTTAATTTTCAACGAAATAACATTTTTGATATTTTTTATTGCAATTAGTATTTCGATTTATTATTGAGCAACACTATTGTGAACGTAATTTTTGGACGAATTAAATGTCAAATAAAAAAATAATTTAAATCATATATCAACTGAAATATTAATTAAATAAAAAATGAAACAATAATTAACCAATTTATCCAATCAAATTATGATAGTGAATTAACTTTTAATTAATAAAAACCTGCATCGTTACAAAGGTATGTTTTTTTCTTTCAAAAATAATATATTAAAATAAAATCACTAAATATTAATAATAAAAATATAGGTATGTTAAGCTTTTCGATTCTCAAATGGTTTTATTTCGCTGCTATTAATTAAATAATTACATAAATATTACAATAATAACACTTCATGGCAATTTAATTATTAATAACGATTATTATTAACAATTCACTTGTTTAGGACCGTTTTCTTCTTTTTTTTCTTAATTAAAAGGGCACTGGTGGTAGAGCTTTGTGCAAGTTTGTCTGAGTAGGTACCACCCACTCATCAGATATTCTACTGCAAAACAGCAGTACTCAGTATTGTTGTGTTCTGGTTTGAAGGGTGAGTGAGCCAGTGTAATTACAGGCATAAGGGACATAACATCTAAGTTCCCAAGGTTGGTGGTGCATTGGTGATGTAAGTGATGGTTAACATTTCTTACAATGCCAATGTCTATGAGTGTTGGTGACCACTTACCACCAGGTGGCCCATATGGTCGTCAACCTTTCTATTCTATAAAAAAAATGTCC
The DNA here is from genome assembly GCF_905147045.1 of Nymphalis io. Lineage (NCBI taxonomy): Eukaryota > Metazoa > Arthropoda > Insecta > Lepidoptera > Nymphalidae > Nymphalis > Nymphalis io. Next base: position 657,886 of record NC_065912.1, read on the forward strand.
CAAACTATTAAGTTTTATTTTGTCACTGATGTCTACTCTGGTGTTTTCAAGTATTATTGAGATTTTCAATTACCATTTTGATATAGATCAAAATATTAATCATTAATTCATGCTTACCATGACCATTATCTGCTTAATAAAAAGCCAAAGTAAATTTGTCCGTATATTGACCGAACCACTGAACTGATCATAATTAAATTTGTCATAAAGATATCCTTGGATAAGAATATAGGCATAGGATGAATACATTATATAATGTAAATTTGATTTGGATTGAAACAATCGATATAAATTCTATTCTATATTGTTCAATAATAGATAACTTGGCATTTAAGAAGAGTGGAACATAAGCAAAATTTAATTAAATGAAGCGTTTTTGCCTTTAACATTAGTTATGACTTTAACATTAGTTATTAACACAGTTTACTTATAATTGTTTATTTTATAATGATGGTTTATTACATAATATACCTACATACGGCTTTATGTGACAAAAAATAGTCAAGACAAAACTCTATTCAATATAGTGTACATTATACACATTATACATTATACAGTGAACATATGTAAATAAGTGATACATTTATTTGCTTATTTTTGCAAATCTATCACTTAGTTTAAACTTAAATATAAAACAAGTTATGTCTAAAATAATTGATTCATATCTAAAAATACACATTTAAAGAGCACAACACAATCAACAAACATTAATAAAATATAAGTTTTATTAAACTAAATTTAAAAATATCATGTTTTATTCAAAAAACAAATTAATTGTTGCTCGTTAAAGAAACGGTAAATAAATATACTTAAAATAGTTTTAACTTATTTGCAAATATCCTTATTTGCTTGACTGTCCTAAAAGTAAACGGATATATAAGTATTATTAATATTGGCAAGGATGTAACAGAAAAAGTAAATATTTAATTACAAATATGCTCAAAGTACTTTATTTATTATTGGAGGCATTACTTTTAAAAATGTATGTATATTCAATTTTACTTTTGGAGATAGCTTGTAAAAAAAATGGGTACATTGCCTATCTATGGTAAATCACTTCCACCCATAAACATTAGAACTGTAAGGAGTATAAACCACTCCTACTTATTTAATTCGCTACCAGGGATAACAACTTAGAAGAAAATAGGGAAGCACAGTGGCAAATGGACTAACTGATGGGTATGTGTCACCACTGCCCACAGACATTAGAGCTTTAAGAAATATTAGAAACTGCATGTATTTTATATAATTGAGCATTTCAGTTTGTTTTTTTTTTTACTATTTTTTTTCTTATTTTTTAATAAGTTAACACATAAACATAGTAATTTATTGTACACTGTAATCACTGTATGACATGGCACTGGCCTCTAAGAAACGGGTTCCTAGTTTAGGGTGCCAGGGTATCTATGAATGTATGCACAAAAACAATTTCAATAAAGATTTTTATTATCTCTTGCACCAACAATACATCACCAACAAGGGCAACTAAGATGTTATGTCCCTTGTACTGGGTATTAAATATAATTCACCATGCTATTTCTTATGTGTGATTAAGACATTCATCAAGTTAATTCTTATTATATTTAACGGCAAAAGTGAGCTCATTATATTTTGTGGTCATGTCTCGCCGTTATATTTATAGATATGTTGTATATAAGTATACAGTAATCAACTTGTTATACACAATTTGACGTAAATAACTTTATTTCATACTGGATAGAGTTAAGCGAATGAGTCGGGTTGTTCCACTTACATAAGTGGAACAACCCGACGCATTTATGAACCATTCCTTGGCAATGCTGGTGGTAGGGCTTTGTGCAAGCTCGTCTGGGTAGGTACCACCCACTCATCAGATATTCTACCGCAAAACAGCAATACTTAATATTGTTGTGTTCCGGTTTGAAGGGTGAGTGAGCCAGTGTAATTACAGGCACAAGGGACATAAAATCTTAGTTCCCAAGGTTGGTGGCGCATTGGATATGTAAGCGATGGTTGACATTTCTTACAATGCTAATGTCTAAGAGCGTTGGTGACCACTTACCATCAGGTGGCCCATATGCTCGTCCGCCTTCCTATTCTATAAAAAAAAAAAAAAAATGCCAAGACAATGCTTAAGTATATAATACAATTTTTATTTATGTGCTATTTTAGAAATCAGTTGGGTTGTAAGTTATTCCCTCTGGTTACAATATTTATTCCAGTCTTATTGCCAGTACATTGTTAACAAGATAAATAACAATTTATAGTAAAACATAATTAACTTAGTTTTAAAAATTACCTTAAATAATGATTAATGTTTGATACAATTTTTAATCTTGTGGAAATTAGGATAAAATATTATTTTTGCTTAAAGCTTAATTAAGGCATATAGATAATTATTATATATTACCTACATTTGAAATCAAGAATCTGTTTTATTTTCTGACAAATTATTAGGTGGCATTTTAACTGATTCAGAACTTTTTATTTTTATAAAGAGAAGATAATTTTAAAATTTTTGTATAACTTATAACTAAGTAATTAAGTATAGTAATAATATAATTCATATTTTTGCTTAGCATGTTTTTCTGGAGTAGTACAGTAGAGTAAATAACTACATTCATAAGGAAAAATTATATTCAAAATAAATTTAAAGATTGGTTCACACCAGGGGAAAAAAAACATTATATTATCGTGGTAATAGTGGTCATTACCTTATCTAGGGGGAGGGAGGGAGATAAGGATTTAGTTTAACTGCACTGCACGAAGCTACTGATATAATAAAAATCAAAGCGTTTTCGTCAGTCTATGCAGCAACGGTTAGGTGTGATTTTTGTAGGTAGTTTCTGGCTTCAGAGTCATGGGCTTTTTTACATAAGACATATAGGAGCTGCGGGTAAATATAGTATTATGTCAATTGCAACGTCATAATAACCCAGTAAGCGGCGGTAAGTATATATGTGCTCTGGAAATTTTACACATAACTTTATCTTATCCGTTCTAGAATTTCTGATAATTTTTTATTTACTGATAATTATTGCATCATATAACAATTACATGTAAATGTTTATATGATAATTTCTGGAATTTTTGAAACGGTGATGACAAAGTTATTACTTATGAATGATTAATGAGCTAGAGTAATTCTCGTCACAAGGGATATAACAATTAAAATCCTAAGGTTGGCACTACAACAGTTACCAATATAATAAATGAATTCATTTTCTAATATTTTTAGGCAAAGGTGACTTGTACTTTCATACTATCAACGAAGGTGTAGTCATAATTTAACCTCCTTAGTTTTAATATTTTTTTAGACGCTACTCTTAGTATTTAACTTTACTACATTGATGTACCTACACCATGTAAAATTACAAGAAATCTTAAATTACGAAACGCATACTTATACACGAATTTAAATATATGGTAGTCTGTTTTTGTTTCTCTTCGATATTTCGTATTATCTCAGAGATGAATTATTTGTAATCTGTGTAATTAAAAACCAAATTAACCATTCTATTTTCACCTTATTGTCGATACAAGCTAATAGCTTATTTATCTGTAAACACAGCGAAAAATGTACCGATTAAATGTATTGCGACAAAATTTCAAATAGAAAGTGGTAAAAGGGTGAGTAACTCGTTTGAGGGACAATCAAATTCTATATTGAAAAAAGGTTTTGAAATGAATTGAAGTAAACAATTTATTTTTTGTATTAAACAACGGACACCACGTAAATACCAAGATGCATAAGATTGTTTTAGAAGGTTACGGAATACTTACCGTAAATGTAACTGTAGCTTAATGGGCGTAAGTATTAAACTAATGACATACATCGTTTGAACCTATTTGTTAGAATTTTATCATAAAGTTTATAATTGACCCACTTAAACCAATTAGAAGATTTAATAGCCATTTATAGCATACGCGGGCGTGATTGTCCAGTGTCGGTTGAGATAGAACCAGTGTATTCCTAAAGGCCTAGCAAACAATCGCCTTGATCGGCCTATCTTTGCGTTACTTCTTGTCAAGCTATAATTTCTTATCCATCTTGTCCACGGGAAATAACTTGAATTACGTCAGGATTATTTAAGATAAGGCCTAAATTGAGTGTACTGATAAACAATCTTGTGCTAATGTGAAGTGTGCCTGAGTTTGGACGAATTAATGAATGTGATATATTGGATCTTTTCTAAATAGCGTGAAGGCCTAAAACAGGATTTAAGGCCTAATGAAATTTCGAGCGAAATGGAACATGCAATGCTTAGGTACTAACTTATAGAGGGTTTTTAGCAATGTAAGACATATAAACCTCGGAGAGTACTTTGATGATTTACAAAACTAATATATATACAATTATGTAATAATTTTTCTGATAGCGAAAAGAAAGTTATCGAAGTTTCATTTATAATACATAAAGGGGACAATTAAAATTGGGATGTATGTGCAGTTTTTTGTTATACTTTAATATAAATGTTCCTATTTGTTTTTATCTTTTCGCTCATATTTCAATTCCATTACCTGTTCTCTTACAAAGCTATAATGTATGAGATGGCCTAGTGGTAAGAACGCGTGAATCTTAACCGATGATCGTGGGTTCAAACTCGGGCAAGCACCACTGAATTTTCATGTGCTTAATTTGTGTTTATAATTCATCTCGTGCTTAACGGTGAAGGAAAACATCGTGAGGAAACCTGCATGTGTCTAATTTCATTGAAATTCTGCCACATGTGTATTCTACCAACCCGCATTGGAGCAGCGTGGTGGAATAAGCTCCAAAACCTTCTCCTCAAAAGGGAGAGGAGGCCTTAGCCCAGCAGTGGGACATTAACAGGCTGTTACTGTACTGTACTGTTACAAAGCTACTATCATCGAAGGTGTGTGAGCCTTACCGCCTTTCCGCACCGTCGATTAATTAATTTTCTTACCCTATGGATTCTTTTATGTAAATGTTGTGCAATAAAATATTAAATAAATAAATCGAATTGTATATAGACGCCAGTAATATAAATATTACGATTGTGATGCTGCCTTGAAATAAAAACATGCAGGCAAATAAAATGTAAAGTCAATCAAAATATCAGAAAAATACACCAAAGACACTGACAGCACGTTTGCGGAGATTTGATTAAATATTATCAGAATAAAGATCGTTGTCAGATATTTTAATCATTATTAATTCAGGTGATTCCCCTATCATAATGCATAAGCGGCAACACTGACATTGCCAATGTCCAAGAATACAATTGACGAGATGGAACAATTCTTCGAACTTCATTTAATCTATATCGCGATTTCTTCAGTAATTTGCCCAAATATTACTATATTTATAGTGTAGTAACATTGGTGTATTTTTAAGTACCTCCAAAGAACATTACATAAATTTAACAAAGTAATCGTAAATTCTATTACCGTCCTACTGGATGTTATACCAACATAACTTTGCGTTTAAGGAAAAAGTTATACAAAAGCAAATATTGTATTAAAAAGTTGGTTCTAGTATTCAAAATTAAATGGATCTATGAAGTTTTCTCATAATAATCAATCAGCCATTGCTTCTGATCTAAAATATTTTCTACCCAATTTCCCAAATAATTGGAAACAACAAGTATTCAATTCCCTATCCAATTAACATCCATATCCTAAAGAAGGTCCTATAAATAAACTTAATTTGTTCCACAGCAAAACGGGAGCATGACGACTTGCAGCGAAGGTACAACATCGTCACTGAAGAGCGGAACCACCTGGAAGCTGAGCTCAATGATAGGGAGAAAGAGCTCAACAAGCTGCGTGCTGTGTCGGAGAAGCTGTTCAAAGAGTACCAGCAGCTCAAAAACCAGCATGAAATCGATACTGGTGTTATGCAAAAGTGAGTAATTTAAATCTAGTGAATTTATGGTCTAGACTCGAACAGTTCATGCTTGCATTTGAAAAGTCTCGTGTTTTATTAACGGTGTAAGCATCCTTAATACAAGTCACCAACAGGTGGCTAATTTTCTCGTAACAAACAGCTACATTGGTATTTATAATATGAATATAAATGACAGCTATTTAGTCTCCCTAACGGGGAAGTTCACGAGCCTCGTCTATTTCCTCCAACTTCGTGTACGTCACGGAGCGTTAAAACGGAAAATTATCCACAATTATAGGTAGGGAGATGACAGGAATTGTTAATTGATGTAGGGTCCTGGCGTTGTTGCAACGCGATACGACGAAAAATAAACGTAATTCCAATGATTTAGAGTACATTATCTTTTACAATTGTCTATGACATATATTCATTTAATTACGTAGTAATATTTAAATATTTATTGAAAATTTAAATTTCTAAGGATATAAGTGTGTCACAAGTGATATTTGTAATTAGTGCTGGATAATTGTTTGTTAAGTGTTGTTCAATTGTTTGTTGTTTTTGGAATTGTTGTGTTATTAGTGAAAATGGGGAGGTTCGTAATGTTTTCATTTATAATTAATAAGAGATCATTTAAAAGGAATACAAATGAAAATCCTTTAATAAAATAAGCTTTTATTTAATCCAAGCATTAATTAAAATAAACTTTAGTAATCTAAATTATATTGTCACCAGTCAGATGTGTGTGTTCAGCTTGATAGTTTGTGTGGAATTGGCTTAAAATTTAATTGCAAGATTTGAGTTAAATATAAGCTTATGAAATGGACAGTTTTCTTAATGTTGTTCGTTTATATTGTTGGACAGTATATCCTGGAGTCCAATTCTACTAATTTATATTGGTTACGATATGTTCCCGATTTTATTCCGATCCGCAAACAAGCTGCAACTGGATGGTTGTGTTAGCAGAATAGGACAACGGTTAAACGGCAACGATTAGGTTTCGATTCGATTGCGATTCGAAAGAGGACACAGGGTACTTATTTATATTTAAGAATTGGTCTCTTTGTTGATTAAGGAAAACGTAGTTAGGATACTTGCATGTGTCAGGTACAATTTTTACAAAAGCTTCTAACCTTTATTTTAAGAGGAGCGAAGTACTTTGACCATCTTTGGGAGATTAATATATTTTTTTGCTTTAATTAATAAAAAAAATATCTTCATTTCAATATTTGCCCAGCATGGTTAGTAATCAATATTTCTCAAATATAATTTCACACACTCAAACTAGTCAAATTTATATGTATATATTTAAATTAATACATTTTTTCATCAGTTGCGTTACGCATTTCGTAAATATATACGAATATATTATAAACGTTTGCGTTTGTTTGTATTTTTAATAGCATTTTATATATTTATTTCAATTTATATACTAACGGCAACGCTGAATTATATACGCGTTCAACTTATATATTTATTAATTATTTATTTTATTTTGAAAAGCTGATATGGTAATAAAGAATATCCCATATATATTTATTGAAGTTTTTAAACCTATATATATACAATGTAAATTATAATTGGTATTTATGAAATGTACACGCGACAGTGTGCTAACGCCATAATTACGTTGACATGCAGGGATACCGGACGTGCTACAAATAACCGGACTGGGGTGGGTGTTGTCTGAAAGATAGAAAAGGGTGGGTTAGGTGTAAGGGTTGGGAAATGGTTGTCACAAACAATAAGAAATAAATAAATGCTTTCATTTATTTAAATTAATCAATACATCTATACTAATATTATAAATGCGGAAATAACTTTGTCTGTCTATATATTTGTCAGTTTCGCTTTCTCGGTTAAACAACTGAACCGATTTTGATGAAATTTTTCATTTTTGTATTCGCATTTGCCGTCTCATACCATGACACATTTACCCACACGCTTGTGCGCTATAATATCTCCTGGCTATGATATGTAAACTATACGGGTTTTTATTGAGACACTAAAGTTTTATCAAAATCAGATATTCTACCGCAAAACAGCAATACTTGATATTGTTGTGTTCCGGTTTGAAGGGTGAGTGAGCCAGTGTAATTACAGGCACAAGGGACATAAAATCTTAGTTCCCAAGGTTGGTGGCGCATTGGATATGTAAGCGATGGTTGACATTTCTTACAATGCCAATGTCTAAGAGCGTTGGTGACCACTTACCATCAGGTGGCCCATATGCTCGTCCGCCTTCCTATTCTATAAAAAAAAAAAAAAAAAAGACGAAAGGCTTAGAAACGCATAGGTATAGACCAAACATCAATTTTTATGTAAATAGATTTTTAAGCCATTAAGTTTATAGTAGAGAATGTACAAAGAAATACTAAAATAATCAGTACGAGTTAGCTTTGCGGGTCTTTGTTGAAAAAATAAATAAAACAGGTTTTTAAAGCAATCGTACACTAAGAGCCTTGTAGAATCGAGATTCATTAATTATCGAAAATTTATTTACAATTACAGTTCCTTTATTAGATCGACTACGTCATTTTTGTATTAATTTACATTTACGAAGGAAAAAACAAGCTATTGCAACAGTTTTGAATAATGATCTTTATAGAATTTAAAAATTATGATGTATTAACTAAATACGGAATAAATATTTCGGTTCTATAATTAATTACGGATAACAAATATAGCTGTTTCGGAAGACGTCATTTTTATTATTATTTTTAATTAAAAATGTATCGAACGTTGCATTTCAAGGTTTAATCAAATTCTAGACAAGATGATATTAAAAACTGTAAGTGGCTTAGTAAAAATGATACTAGTAAATGTTCTGCTGGGCTAATATTGCCTTTATTTTTAGTTGAAGATACACAAATGTCAGGTTTATAAATTATGTTTTTGAAATTCAGTTGTACTAGGCGAGTTTGAACTTCCACGGTAGCACGCGAAAGCGATCCCGTGGCGCTCCTCGTTAAGACGGAAAGGGTACCGCTGGTTTTTTAGTGGGTATTCCGATGTTCGGGACGCACTCGGCGTACATCCCCCCCCCCCCCTATAAGATATTTTTTTTATTAATTAAATCATTTAACAAATAATGAAATAGATAAGTACAAAATCTGATTCGGTATATTTATTTTGTGGTTTTGAAATTATTATTTCTAATCCAGAAGACTCGTTCATGCCTGCTCTCCAAGATCGTGAATCCGGATCGGGGCTGATTTGGTTGAAATTAATTAAATAAATTTATATAGTATTGAGAGCATAGACGAGATCGCGGGAGATTGCTTGTTCGCTATCATTTAGAAAGTTTGTATTCGATGCGAACGTAATACCGATATTTTGGTAAAATATTATAATTTCAAATCAAATTTCACCTCAATACGTATATTGATCAGTTTCAAATCCGATCTACTCGTGTGTGTATTGCCATGCCTAAGTTTTAAAAACGTTACGTTACGTTACGCATAAACGTTGCGTAGTCTTGAAGCTCTAATCGAAAAAAGTGCTAGTTCGAAATGAGTTTGATGAATTTTTTCGAAGTTTTTGTTACTAAAAATGATAATTACGTGTTTTTTATATGTTTGTTTAGAAAAGATAATATTATAAAACGTGAGTTGTACGTTTGTTTGTGTGATGCTAAAGGGAACATGTAAGTTTTATTTTGTTATATTATTAAGAGCGTCATACTCACACGTGATTGTCGGATAGAGTTTTTTTTTATTATTAAAGAGTTGAGATGGTTCAGACAGCACGTGGATGTTATCCGGGTTCGAATTGGGCTTTACTCAAAATCATAATATATTTTATTAAAGTAGATTCATACAAACAAATTTGCATTGTCACGTTAAATTATTCAATTGAATGTAAAGCTACGTCTATAGATTCCATCGAAAAGAATAATAAATAAAAAAATATGAAAGAAAGAAAGAAAAAAAGAAACAACAAGGAATGAGGTTACTAATGTCCTATATAGAAATCAACGAATATTATAATAATTCCGCGCCTTTTAATATATTCTTGTATTGACCAATATGTTTTATGTAATAATATTTGTTTATCAATATTATTTTAATTTATTATTAGGTATAGTATCAAAAATATGGAATGCGGAACTGTATTTTTGAGTTGCTTAATTTATGTTTATCATCTCGTACTCGGTGATGAAAGAAAATAATATTAAACTTGCATGTGGCAGATTAATCGCCAACCCGCAATGGAGGAGCGTTGTGTGATAGATGCTCCAAGCCCAGCAGTAGAGCATTATTAACCAGATGTCACTTTACGTTTATTTAATCTAACGGTTTTTATAATATTAAACTTATCAGGGGGTTAACCTTAGTGGTAGACTACCGGTTGTGATAAAAGGTTTTTATTAAAGGCAAATTACACTTAGGAAACCTCTTCAGAAAAGAGTTCTGGCGCAGGACTTTTGGTCAATTGGTTTCACGTGCTTTCCGAAGCACAGGAGTATACACTTCCAACTTTTTCCTCCAACCCGTCCTGGGTTCCAACCAAGTACTATCTCGTACATATGTATAAAATAATTTAGATAAATGTATAGTGACGACGGAATTCCGTCAAGTATCTATTTAGAGTAATCCACTTGGACGCGAATCGTGATTCGTCACGTTTGTGTTAACGGTGACACGATTACAGAATAATATTCATACGAAATATTTCTAAAAAAAATGGTAGATTTTATGAATAATTTAATCATTATTTTCATTTTAGCTTTACGTATTACAATCTGATCCATATATGTTATATCTTCTGAAGTATGTACTATGATGGTAAGTGGACCAACGCTCATGGACAATGGCATTGTAAAAAATGTTAATCATCTCTTACATCGCCAATGCGCCACCAACCTTGGGCACTAAGATGTTATGTCCCTTGTGCCTGTAATTTCACTGGCTTACTCTCCCTTCAAACCGGAACACAACAATACCAAGTACTGCTGTTTTAAAAAAAAAAAAACTGTGTAAACTATGCACAGTTTCATCCAGATTTAATGTAGAAAAAATGGTGGTCCAAAAAATTAGTGCGTATTACGAAATCTTCAGCTTATATTATTAGTATACATCATATATTAATATCATTGTCATTCAGCTAATCGCAGTTCACTGCTGGACAGGTCCAAAGCTCTTGGTTCTCCGACTTCCGCATCCAGTCGAGTTCCGGCCTTCTTTAGGTCATAGAAGCTAGAATAGCTAGAATTAACGCCAAATATATGATGATTTTCGCCCGCGTTTGAAGGGAGAAGTATGTATTAGGTAAAATCAAGTAAGGCAATGTCCGTTCTTGGGGTTAAAGCTCGCTTCATGTAAAATATCATCAAAATCAGTTCAGTGGTATAGCTGTGGAGGCGTGACATACAGACAGAGTCTTTATAATATAGATGCGAAAGCATTTATAATATTACTACAATTAATTTTGACTGTATGTCTTTTGTTTTCAATTTTATTAAAATAACAAAAGAGACCGACTCGCGTACTAATTAAATTTAATTTAAATTGTTCACTTGTATTATTGCTTAGGACCGACACATTTAAGTCCGCGTTATATCTATATACATACCCTGTAAGTAGATATATTGTATCATATGTCTGTGATTATCTTTCATCACGATATCGTATTCACAATTACGCAAGTCAAGTTCAAATCAATACAGCATGTGGAAGGGAGGGGGGTTAAATGGAGTCAAGACATATAGAGTTACAGATTCAGCAGAACGGACTTTATTGACGTTAAAATAACGAAAAAAAATATTTTTATCGTTTTTAATTCGGCAGCGATATCAGATATCAACATTTTAAGACCAGTAGGGCTGTACTGTTAAAACAACTACGTTACTCATCCGTGAAATGTAGACAACTGACTTGTGTTGATATACAATTTTGATTCATGTATTCTTGTAATGTTATAATTATAATGGTCAATTTCGCATATCACTTTTAGATCGTTTTCTGCGGTACAGCAGTGCTACTCAATAAGAAATCCTGTAAGTAATGACGAGCCGGTTGGCGTGGTTGATAGATACCTGCCTTTCACGCCGAAGGTCGTGGGTTCGATTCCCACCCAGGACAGTAGTGTGCATGAAGACATTTGTGTGCATGAACATGTCTGTTTGTCCTGAGTCTGGGTGTAATTATATAAGTATGTATTTACAAAAGAAAAGTAGTATATGTAGTATATCAGTTGCCTGGTTTCCATAGTACAAGCTCTGCTTAGTTGGGGTCAGATGTCCGTGTGTGAATAATGTCCCAGGATATTATTATTATTATTACTCCTCGTGTCTCAGTTTTGAAGTTTTTATAACTGACTCACTCGATACGCTTGTTGAGTGTATGCTTTAAATTTTATAATTACTATGTAGACTTAGTTTAATGAAGTCATAAAGAAAACTGCTATAATTAACATGCCTGGACTTAGAAATCGGAGGCCTCTAGACCACTTTGACATTCGGGGCTATTCATTCCGTATAGAATAAATTATTATTTGCAGAATAGTTCAAAATTGTTTTAAAAACGTCAGACGTTTTACGATTAAAAAATTAAGAATGACGTGCTTAATTGTTCATCAATTAAGCCGTTCCATCAATTAGCGTAGACAGACACCATAAGAGAAATATATATATATATATATATATATATATATATGCTTGTCATTTAGTATTGTTTCTAATGGCGCCACTACACTGCGTAGCGTTCTGATAACGCTTTGTTTAACTAAATGTCCTAAACATTTGGTTAAACTATACTCGAATTCATTTGGTGATAGGAGGCTGTGTAGCTACATCTGGGTAGGTACCACCCGAGTGGGTGGTACCATATATTCTACCGCTTAACAACAATACTTAGTATTGTCCTGTTCCGGTTTGGAGGATGAGTGAGCCAACTATAGGCGTAAGGGGCATAACATCTTAATTCTCAAGTTTGCTGGCGCATTGGTAATATAAGGGCTGCTAAATTGTTCTAACAGCGCCAATGACTACGGGCGATGGTGACCACTCACCATCATGTATTCCATTTTCCAGTCTGACTACCTTCACCTACATTCAATTAAAACAAATGTCACATGTTACTACAAATTGCTAGACAAATGAAAACTTTGACAAGCTTCTTCTATATATTTTGTCATTGTCAAGGCTATGTAGAAATCGATGCAGAGAGTGAAGTTAGGTACTACTTCGATAAATATTAATTGCGTTTCTAAGCGATGGTAGCTGTGCATTTATCCTGTAAAAAGATGATTTAAGGGTCTTCTAAAAGTCTATTTGTATATATTTTTGTTTTCTGTTTATAATGACCATCACACATTGCATAAGTCCAATAAATAACCAATGACCAAAATCAATGCATCAAGTAGAAATTGAAAGGCAACCTGCCACATATTTATTACAAGTAAATAAAAAGTGTCTGTATGTGATTTCAAAATAACTGTTTTTTAGGTTTATATGGCTATAACGTTTCTATGTTTGTCAGCCAATATGTCCGAGGTTGAAACTTATTTTACAATTTTAAAGCGGGTAAAATCGCAGGCATGGCTAGTCAATATTATAACGTAACTTTATAACGATGTGATGTTTCAGGGTTATGCAGCAAGCTGGCGAGTGGTACAAACAGAACAAACAGCTGAAGAGACGAAGCACTGCCCTTCTTCACGCCCTGCCGGCCACCGCTGTCGACATTGACCTTACCGATGCAACTGACACGGGTATTTACACCAATATTTTTATAGCAATTCATTAATGCGAATTACTTCAATGCGGTTGAATGAGCTGCAAACCTTGAGAAAAGAGGCCTTAGCAGGGCAGTGAGATACTTACAGACTGGATCTTTTTTATAACAGAATTACTGTAACTTCTTGCGGATTTTAATGTCTAATATAATATATACAAATCAAATTAATAAATAGTTTTAGAACAGAGCCAGTGTAATAACAAGCATATTGGGTATAGCATATTAGATTCCTTGGCTGGCATCAATCAGATAGCGATTTGTTTGTATTTCTAAATTGAAAAAAAAAACGTTTATTTTTCTACAAACAAAGAAACAATATATTACCATATTATGTATTTGCGTGTTTAAATTTCTGAAAGACGACAAATATATGTCGGTATCGTAAATTAATCACCCACTGACTCACGTGCTACTCATAAACTTTGCTGTAGTTATTTATATAGAGGTTTCCTTCTACTGATTACGTGGATGTCAAAATAACGAACGGGTACGATAACAGAATTGAAGTTACACGAAATAATAAGTAACAGCATTTATTCCTTAGACGGAGTTTATAGCAGGCTGCTATGCGAGCTGGTGCAATGTGTCTCACGATATTTTCCTTTATCATCGATCGTAAATTAAGCGCATGAAAATCAGATTGGGTTATTGGGTCATCTAACTGGGGTGCACCGAGAGTAGAGCATAGCACTGTAATTGGACGGACGGATTGACGGAGTCGCGGATGTGTGCGAAAGCTTTCCCGTGGCTTCGCCGTATGGTATCTTGGGTTTTCAGCCGGTAGGAGTCCGACGTAGGGCGGGAAAGTATTCGAAGGGGATTTCCCCAAGATAAAAACGTCGGTTCCATTGTGACGCGTTTTTTTTTATAGAATAGGAGGGCGGACGAGCATATGGGCCACCTGATTATAAGTGGTCACCAACACCCATAGACATTGGCATGGTAAGAAATGTTAACCATCACTTACATCACCAATGCGCCACCAACGTTGGGAACTAAGATGTTATGCCCCTTGTGCCTGTAATTACACTGGCTCACCCACCCTTCAAACCGGAACACAACAATATCATGTACTGCTGTTTTGCGGTAGAATATCTGATGAGGGGGGGGGGACCTACCCAGACGAGCTCGCACGAAGCTCCACCGCCAGTAATAGCGAGTGCCCAATAGTAGTGAGTGTCGGCGTCCGTTCCAGCGTCGGACGCGAGCAGCAACGAGGAGGTGGAGTTCCTGAAGCGCACGGTGGGCGAGCTGTCGGCGCGGGTGGGCGCGCTGCAGGCCGACGCCGGCGCCGCGCGCCTGGCCGAGTTCGAGGCGCACGAGGCCAACGTGCAGCTCGCGCAGGTACCGCGGCCGGTTGCGGCGCGCTCGTAGCCTAAGTCGAATCGTACTTTCATCGTCGAGCCGGTTGGCGTGTTGGTGGATGCTTGCCTCTCACGCCGAAGGTTGTGGGTTCGATTCCCACCCGGGACAGATATTTGTGGCATGAACGTGTCTGTTTGTCATGAGGCTGGGTAATTATTTATATAAGTATGTATTTACAAAAGAAAAATAGTATATGTTGTATATCAGTTGTCCGATTTCCAAAGTACGAGCTCTGCTTAGCTTGGGATCAGATGGCCGAGTGTGAAAAATGTTCCAGGATATTATTATTATTATTGTCGTTTCAAAATTTTAATTTCAACATAAAGCACTCGCTGGTTCGGTTTGAAGAGTCTACCGAGAGGAATTGACGTGATACTCAGTAGTTACTCCCTTTAATACTCAGAAAATTACATGCAATAGTCCTATACAATAATATTTATATATCCCATATGAACATCAACGAATACTGACTCCGAGCTCATCTATCATTTATGCTTTGTTGTTGTTGAGTTTGAAATTTAAATATAATATAATAAAATGGATTGGAGACGTAATTGTGTTCTGATATGAAGGCATAACTCTCCTCCTGTTGTTGATTGTAAATATTTGTTAAATAAATAACATAACGAAATTAAAATAAACATCAATATCAAACCGTAATGACGTCATGATGACGCGCAATGTTAGGCTTCGATTTTTTTTATGTTCCTTCTTATTTCTGACATTAGTTTTTATCTTATTATCTCCTATATAAAATGAAGATAAGGAGATGTAACTCATTTAGTGAACAGGTACTATTAATATTACTTTTACTTAATAGTAGGGTTTTTTATAACGGACGAGCATATGGGTTTCCTGATGGTAAGTGGTCGTAGTTTCCAAGATCGGTGGCGGTAAATATTTCTTATATCGCCAATGTCGATGGTAGTGACCACTTTCAATCAATTGGCCAACTTGCCCTATCTATAAAACAAAACTATTTTAGTTCAATTTAAACACAAAGACATTCTAATAATCTTTATTTATATAAAATTAAATGAAATTGTATTCAGGATCTCGAAGTAGAAAGAGAGAAATGCAGCAAACAGGAGAAAGAATTGCATGACCTGAGGAACCAGCTCGAGAGACACAACCGCGTCTCCAAGCTGCTGATGGAGGAGATGGGCGCGCTCAAGGACAACGCAGACAAGGACAGGCAGATGGCGGAAACGTGAGTGCGAACGAATACGATATAATAAAGACTTGATGACTTTTGAAAAATACAGTTAAAAGGTAATTAAAGTTGCCGGTTGGTTCGAAATGTAAATCATGATATTTTATGAAGTCATGAAGTATTTCGGTTTGCACTGTCGATAAGCGCACAGACAAAAATTCAGACATTTCTAAAGGTCTCCAATTTTTTTTTACCCTCGAGACAGTATTTATAAAAAATATTCGTGTTTATTTATTTATTTTTATTTATTAATCCTTTCTTGCACACACTTTACAAACATTTAGTAACATATAATAGCAACTAGTACATATGGTATGCAAAGGCGGCCCTACCACTTACTGTGATCTCTTCCAGGCAACCTCTGTAAAGAGAAATGTTTATGTGTTTTTTAGCTAGGATCACTAATCGGGCATAGTGTGCGAACAAATTATACTTAAAATTTAAGGAGCTTAATACAAATATGTAATATACCAACCTACATACATATACACTTATACATACATACATCCAAACATACAAACAAACTTATATAAGAAATAAATAACCATATACATATAATAATACAACATGCTATAGTTATATTGATAGATAATAATCGTGTTTAATTATCAGTGATATAATAGTTTATGGGTTAAATTGTAATCGTGTATGTAAACATACACGATTACAATGTCAAAATCAATTATTTATGTCACTTCAGATACAAATCTGAGGCCCGCGACGCGAAGAAGCGCGCGAAGGTGTTGGCTCACCAGAGCGCTCTGCTGATGGGGGAACTGGACACCGACGAGCGACTCGGCCTGCTGCTGGCCGAGGTGGACAGTCTGCGGGACGCGCTGGAGAACCAGCTCTGCAGGCACAAGGAACAGCTCGAGGACTTGCAGGTGATCTATCTATATCTATTACAGTGCCAATGGCTATGGTATACAGGATGGTGGTGAACACTTACCTCTCTTCTTAAAAAAAAACTAAAATGGCATGGGATATTTTATATTCATATGTTTATTAAAACAAATGATGATGGCTTATATAAGCAACTAATATATAAAACAAATTTCATCCACAGTTAAAATTAGCGGAGAAACACGAAGACACAGACATTCTGTTATGGGAGGAGAAGATAAAACTAGCGGAAGAAGACGCGCAGAAAGCGTTAGAGCGAGCGGAGAGGGCGGAGAAGAAGCTCGCTGAGCTGGAGAGGAATAGACCTCAGAAGAAGTCCAACCTCATGTCGAGGATAAGCTACTTTGAAAATGGAGGGAACGAGAAGAAAGAGGAGACGATCAGAGAAGTCAAAGAGGAAGCGCCAGAGATAGTAGAAGAGCTGATTATTGGTTAGCTTTATTGGACATCTGTTACTTTTTTCTAAATATACTATTTATATTTAGTAAACAGAAATGAAAGTGACTTTATAAAAAACGTAGAGTTGGTCTTTTTAAAAATAGAACACGAAATCATACAAACTCACGTAAATCACTCGCTACCTACCCTAGTAATAACTACGGTCAATGTCATATATCACATTTCACAGTTTTCTGCGATGTGTTATCTAACATGAATAGCTGTTCTGAACATTTTGGTTGAATGTATTTCCCTATCTCACGATACACCTGCCCCTCAGATCCAGCAGTAGAGCGTCCCCCGCCCCCCGCGCCGAGCCCGTCGCCGCCCCCGCCCCCCGCGCCGCCCGCGCCCCCCGCGCCGCCCTCGTGCGCGCCCCCTCCGCCCCCTCCGCCCCCGCCGCCGCCGCCGCCGCTCCCCACTCCGGCTGCAGCCAACACGTCGGCGGCGGAGGCGATGGCGGACCTGCTCGCCAGCAAGGGAGCCACGTTGAGGAAGACGAAGCAAAACGGAGGTATGTGCGTTAGTTGTCGACGAGGTGACCTGACTCGTAACCTCCCTGTGAGTGCAACAAGTATTTTTTGATTCCACTTTTATCACTTTATGTTTATTACAATATATACATTTGTTTTATGTATATATTTTTCTAATATTATTTTAATTACAAAAGATATAACTACGATAATTTTTTTTTTAATCAAATTTAAAATAGTCCCTCCCGATTCCCACCCGACGCAAAGCTGCCCATAATGGAGGCCGCATTTCCGCGCTGTACGGCAATGGACAACCTCTGTGCCAAGTGGGCCCCGGGGCGACTGTCAAATCCCCAATAAATGTAAAAATAATCATCAAAAAAAAAATTATTTTAATTTGACAACAATTATATTCTTCCAGGTGGAGCAATAGACGCGATAGTAGATCAGATAAAGGGCGGAAAGTTCCACCTGAAGTCGACGGACCAGAACTTCATGGAGAAGAAGCCGAAGGACGATCAGCCGGAAGCGGTCAAAGAGATGTTGCAAATACTCGGCACGTTGAGAAAGAGGCGGAACGTCAACCGGCCGAACATTGTCGCCAGCGAACAGGCACCCTGAACATCGGCGGTAGGAGATTGTCAGGAAAATTATTTTTGGCAGAATAGTGCAGAGCAAAGTCTTAGTTAGATTTTTTATATCTAGAAAATTACACATCAGTCTCTGGTCCAGTAAATAATTACTATGGAATTTATTATAAACAAAACATTTTTTAAATTTATATAGAAACGTTTTTTGACGACATTTTTAATCTGTAAAATTAAAACAAATGTTAAAAAACTTACATATAAATTATCGTAATTCCAGATTATGGTGAATATGCTTTCCAAATCTTGTTTCAACATTGAATTGAAAAATCTTAATATTTAAATATACAAAATTATATAATGTTAGAATAATTGCATTTTTGGAGATAAACATAGCCTTATTTTAAGTTAGCTCATGATGTATATGAAAAAACGACTGTATTTCAAATAAAAACTTAACTATGTTCAATATCAATGAAATCAAGATTGAACCACCTCGCCGCTATTCGGATTATGTATATTGAAGACTAACTAATCTTGAAGTCGGTTATAAATATCGAAATCGGATCTCGCTAGTATTTTTCAAATCTTTCATTAAGTCTAGAAAGTTCACTTTCTGTCAAGGCATTGACAAGCGGTATCATGGTGGTGACTACCCAGAGTTGACCGTCGCGGGTAGATTGTTTTTATTGATTATAGTCAATATATTACGGAACTCAATACTACATATAATTATTAAGTTTAAATAAACGAGGTATTGTCTCTGTGTAGCATAAACTATCTCCTTCGAATGTAGGTATAAATTAAAAAATATAAATATATTTTATTATAACTTTTGTTTATGAATTTTTTTTTTAAATTTTAATAATCTAGCTTAAAATATACGAGGTCATAACCAATATTTTATATACATTTTATGTAAATTGATAACTTAAATGGATTTATTTTAAATATATGTAAAGTAATATGGCGGATTTTAAATAAAAAAAATTAACATTTATTAACTGCTATTATAATGCTCATATATTTGTATGTCGACTCTTTTACTGTGACTGATGTTAAATATAATATTGACCTATTTTTTAAAGTTGCCTTTAATGCAAGTATTTTATATGATAAAGAGAATATTTTTCGAACAAATTAACAAAACGTTTGGTCTATTTCAATATATTATATACAGGCTAAATATATATATATATAAATATATTATATTACAAAATATCAATAACATATATAAATAGTCATTGGAATATCTGTTAAGGAAACATAATGACAGTTGATATATATATATAAAAAAACAAATTTGTGCTACAATTCTATTGAAATAGATCATAGTTCGTTGATTATAAACTAGTTGATAAGAATACGATTGAAATTGTGATATTTTATAAATAAAATGTATTAAAGTAATGAAAGTTTTAACGACGCCATTATAATAAATAATGATTTCTAAACTGTTGATATGATGTGCCTTACATACATTTAACGTTTCAGAACGAACTGTCGAAATGAGACAATTATTTTATACGATTATCGTCTTTAAGTAGTTAATATTAAGATTGAAATTAAATTGTAAGGTTGCAGAATTAAACACGATAAGTGATTTAAATTCTAGTTCATGTGTGGTCAGTTGGGAAATGTGGAATGTTAACTTGAAAGTAGTGCTGTCTCGTTCGTCGAATGTCGAATCAATTATGAGAGGAAGAGAGAAATCTATGTTTAAAATGCTAAATGATTAATGACAAATAAAAAAAATGTAATTTATTGTGTAAGTTTTATTGTATAGATATTTATTAATAAACGTTGTTTAGCGAGTGTGAGTTATACAATGCTATCTTCTTCTTTCTAATGTTAAGTCAATAATGATAGAAAGGGATAAATGAGTTTCTTTTCACTAAACAGTCGCTAAGCAACTTTTATAAATAAGACCGTCAAAGTTTTTATTTTCTGTATTGTGTGATTAATCTTTCAGCAAAAATAACTTTCAAATTAATAAAAAGGTTCCATCGAAGTTTTATATACATTTCTAAATAAATAATAAATTGTTGAAAATTATATCTGTATTTAAAGAATGTGATATCAAAATAAGTATTTGAAATTTTCAAACTTGCATTAATTTTTTTTGGAGAAGTTCCTTATGTTACACTCCGGATACATAGACGAGTATATATGTAGTATTTTATTACCATTTCTCATTACTTACTCTCAAATGTAATAATATTGACAGAGAAAGGAACTTCCTTCTCAACTCCCACATTTGTTTTTAATATAATTGGAATTATATTGCATCGATGCTGTACTATTGTTATTAGTCTTTGTATATACAAATATACTATTAACTATTAACATATTAATTGTCACCAAGTTGACTGTCATAGACCTTGCTCACACACAGCCTGGGGGCGGATTGATAATATCGTATGAAATATATCGAGATGAGTTTTAGACAATTTTTAGTACTTTTCATAGTTTTGACATATTCCTAACATATAAGACATCCTTGAGACTTTATCCTCTTACAAACATATTTAATGATATATGTTTAAAAAAAATTCTAAATAATATTGATCATAAAGTACCTTCTGGGACGATTTCTGGTTGTGAATGTTTGGAAATGAGCTGAAATGATATTATTGTTGACGTCACGGGCCGCACGTCTCACGCCTGGCCGTTAGTTACCGTCGGTGCCATTGATAAATTCTATGGTATTAGCATTTTAAAGTATTACTAGTTCTAGAGTTAAGGATAAATAAATAATATCGACAATTCATCTTGTTTTATTTCATGTGTACCTTTATTTTTCATAAATACGCCATCGTTCAGATAAAGAGATGAATTATTTTGAGTATCCAGAACAGTAAGGTCAGTGTGTCTCATAACGCAAGAACAGGGTCAATTTATTCATCAGTGGATGTATAAAGGATGAAATGATGATGAAAATGTATGAGGCATTTAAGAAAATCTAAATATTCATTCGAGAATTGAAGAGGTGGAATTTAGATTCTATCGAGGAGAACCGGCAGTTACTACATGCCACCAGTTTATATATTATGTATTTCAAATCAATAGTAAAGTGTCTGGAGCAGTGGAGACCGTGGATCGACAAACGCGGGGTAGCCCTCCAGCCAGCTGGATCGATGACATGAAAAAGGTGGCGGGACCCGACCCGATAGGATGCAAAGGGTGGAAAACCAGGAGCTCTCCCGTAACTTTTCCAGCAGTGGATTGCGATTGGCTGATGATGATTTGGACCCTTATTTCCACTAAGCTATATGACTAAATAAAATGTGGAGGAATAAAACTAATATTACAATTGAAAGTCATATATTTCCAGTATCGATTTGTTAACACCACAACACATTACACACAAGGTTAGAAAACTTATATTTACACTTGAACAACCGGACTTCAAGACTTCAATGTTATCTGTGAAATCTCTGTGAAACAGATATATTCGTCAGCTGTATTCTCTTACCTATCAAATGTTAAGCGTGAATCTTAACCGATGATCGTGGGTTCAAACCCGGGCAAGCACCACTGAATTCATGTGCTTAATTTGTGATTATAATTTATCTCGTGCTTCACGGTGAAGGAAAACATCGTGAGGAAACCTGCATGTGTCTAATTCCACTGAAATTTTGCCACATGTGCATTCCACCAATCCGCATTGGAGCAGCGTGGTGGAAATAAACTCCAAACCTTGTCCTCAAAAAAGGGAGAGGAGGACTTTATCCAGCAGTGAGACATTTACAGGTTGTTACGGTACCGTACTGTCTATACATGTCTCACTGTTGGTAGACTAATTCATCGTCCGGGGTAAGTGACGGGATGCGACATAATGCGAGCAATACTACACTTGTATGTATGTATGAGGAATGTTCTGAGCCTCGCGCAAGTTTGTTTTACTTGGGCCGAATTCTACTAATTTATAACGATTAAAATACGTTCCCGATTCAATTCTGACCGATAATATGTTAACATATACCGTTATGTCAAAATTAGACGTAATTTATAACTTTGGGCAATAGTCGATTATTAAATTAAAGAAGGAAAACGGCAACGATCACGCTTCGATTCGATTGCGATAAAGTTACAATTAGTAAAATTGGACCCCAAGTTCCATCGTGATGTTTTTTACACCACCGCGCCTCAATAACAAACACAAATTAATCGCATTCCACAGATTGCATTTAAGTATATAAAAAAAAAAAACACAAAAAAAAAATATAAAGCTTTATTTGTGACATTAACGAGTGCTTTCAAATACTGATATAAAAGATTAAAAAATAATACATAAACAAATATATCGACGACAATATCACTGAGTTCACGTGTACATTATATAATATATAAAATGACTTGATAGAACGACTGGAAACTTACAAATATTATCGCATTCAATTCAATAAAGGCGATCATAATTGCTTAATGCTAGCTCGCCTTCGTAATACGTGATTATTTTGTATTTTATTAATTTTTAAGTGTTTCAATGTGTGTGTACATTTATGTTATATTATATACAATATTATGTATTATTCTCACATATTTGACTTTATCTCAAGCTCGTAACTGTTTGTCAGAGATCTATTTAACGATGAGGCAAATTTATTGTGATTATTTAATAGTTTTATTCAGACTTGGGAAAAATGTAATCGGATAAATGATTGCTATGTGTAATTGTCAATCACGATTACAGATTAACTTTGATTGATTCTGAAGGGAGCAATTACTTTACTCGCTTACTTTCTTTTTTGATTACTTTTGTTATATTGTAATCGTGATAATTAATCGATTACATTTTGACAGTCTGATTTAATGTAATTTATTATGAAAAACAGAAAACAATACATTTGTTCTTCAAATTACTATATATTGCATACAACATATTAGGTAATATTTAAAACTTACATTTGTATACAAGTGACATACATAATTTTATTATATTCAATAAATAATATATTATATTGTAATAAGAATATGTAATTTCTATATAATAGTATTACTCATGCTGACGTTAAAATCTTGGACGGAATAGTTTTTCCTAAAATATTAAAAAAAATATATAAGAAAATAGTGTAAAATAAAAAAAAATGTGTAAAAAAAATATCCTTTATAAGTAAGTCAAATAACACTATGACGTCATAAATTAAAGATTAAAAATTTCAATCGAATTCCCTTTGCTTTTACAACTTTGTTCGTGTAATATTATGTATAGCGTAAACGGAATACAAGAACATGGGTCTCACTTTCCATGATGTAATGGCCGACGTTGGAGAACTAAGAAAAAAAAATTACCAAAAAAAGAAGTATTTTTAAAACTTGAAACATTACTAAGACAGTTGACTTCCATCTCTAAAAACATTTTGCTCAATAATAATCTCTAACGCGTGCAAAAATATTGTGTGTTAAGAGATGTAGTAGAGATATAAAAAAAAATGTAATTATTTCCAACTGGTAACACTATTATTAATCTATAATTGCCATAGCTAAAAAACTAACACAAAAGCTTTATTTAAAGCCTAACAAAGCTTATTATGTACTATTAAGAAACATTACAGTATATGTTATATATTACATACATTCGAATATATAACGAAATAAAGATTTTTCACAAAAACAATATACTAAAAGAATATATTTTCATACTGTCATTATTACTGTCGTACAATAAACTGTCAAATTCTAATTACAATAATTATTTTTTTTTATATACTTAATACGTTGTTAAAATATATTAATTTAAGTACATTAATTATTTTTATATTTAGTAATAGCGTGCACAGCAGTTCTACGGCCAAGTTAAATTAACAATTATAAAAAAAAAAAAACTAAACACACACAAACTAATAAATATAGATTTTCTTTAATATTTTTTCTAATTGTAAAAATCATTACATACAAACTATAAGTGTACTGTTGTAGTTATCAACAAATTTACTACTCAGCAGTACCGAGTTACTCCCCACTACTCGTTCTACTCCCCAAAGTCGTGACAGTAATCTTACGCGGAGTACTCCCTCAGCTTTTCGACGACCAGGTCTCTGTTCTTTCGGAGCCATTCGATGTTGACTCGTGCGTTCTCAATGCCCTGGGAGACGGCCAACTTCGATCCGGTGAGGTATTTCTCGTTCTTCTCTTTCCACGCTAAAAACTATTTAGAAAAAAAGGCATTAATTTTCTTTCCTTTATATACATTTTATATACAGGTAAAATATTTATTTAAGGAAGGAAAGCGGCCGGCGAATGATCTGATTAAATACAAATTCATTTTACATGTTCATATTAAACGCACCAACGGTCCTGATAGAAGAATTGATAATAATTTCAATATTAAACTCTTTTCCACCAATTAAATATCATTGGTATGAAAACCGATGATATATTTTTTTTTATAGAATAGGTAGGCGGACGAGCATATGGGCCACCTGATGGTGAAAGAAATGTTAACCATCGCTTACATCACCAATGCGCCACCAACCTTGGGAACTAAAATGTTATGTCCCTTGTGCCTGCAATTACACTGGCTCACTCACCCTTCAAACCGGAACACAACAATACCAAGTACTGCTGTTTAGCGGTAGAATATCTGATAGTCTGGTACCTACCCAGACGAGTTTGCACAAAGCTCTACCACCAGTAAAAATTAATAACTTATCACAATTGTCTACAGTATTGAAAGATATATTTTTATTGCGGTATGATTCAACAACTCTTTCAATAAGCAATGCGACTTGTTTTAAGAATAATAAATATTATTAAAAATGATAGCCAACATGTAAGGAATAAGAAAACTTACTTCATCAAGTTCCTTCTGAGTGGTGAACTGTCCGAGCAAAGTTTTTAAGATACCGCCGATCCGACGGTCTTGACCCTGGAAGCTGAAAAATAGCCAAAGATTAAAATTGTATTTTATATTAAAATGTACGACTAAATGCTGTGTATAGGGCCAAATTCTCACTTTCGTCGAACGATAAAAATGTACTATTAATGTTTTTTTTTTTTTTTAATTTTAACTGCTCATTAGATCAACAAATGATACAATCATTATGAGTCACGATAATATATAAATAAAATAGTGGTTTTTTAGTGAATAATTTGTACAAAATTGTGAAACGGGTAAAATATCCCGAAATGAAAATGAAATGCACCGAGGGTCCGGCGCTGGATACGCACGAGTCGTATATGTCGTCGATGCGGTCGTAGATGAAGTCGCGGGCCACGTAGTAGCCGACCTCGGAGCGCGCCACGGCGGCGATGGCGCTGCCGGCGTCCTGGCGGCGCACGGAGGAGGCGGGCGCGACGGCCCAGTCCAGGTAGTGCGCCAGCAGCCACACGTCGCGCGAGCAGGCCAGCGCGTGCAGCAGCGCGTCGGCGGCGGCCGCCACGTTGGCCGCGCCGCGCCGCGCCAGCGCCCAGCGCCACTCGCGCACGGCGCCGCGCCGCAGCGCCACGCAGTACACCGTGCGCCGCAGGTCCACGGGGATGCTGCGCGGGCAATTACGAAGATGAGATTTTTTTTGATCGCAAAAAATCTAATTTAAAATATAAAAAGTACGGGCGAACTTTTTTTTTCCATTTCTGCAAAAAATATCTTATATTCTTTTCTGGAGCGGCCGATCGACGCGTGACGTCACATCGCCCGGCGTCGCTCGCTCGCCCGTACAATTGCGCGTGTATTTTCGCGTGATTTTATTTATACTTCGGTTAGTATAAAAAAACTTTCATATATTTTCTTAATTATTTATTATTATTTAGCACACTAATTCAACAAATAATATATATGGAATGTATAATATATATGGAAAAATACTTTTTCCTATGGAAATATATATTATTAACAAAAACAAGTAGATATTTTTGCAATGGGCATTTTAATGTGATGACCGTAGTAGTAAAATTTGTCGTATTTATAAGTTTTTAGTTTAAGGATCAAACAGTTAATTTTCACAAGCTACTGCAGTATTCGTTTAATATTAACAAAATTCAGAATGTTCGTAATAACGGCCTCGATACGTTGAATACCGATAGCAGTATCATAAGAGTTTGTGTCGATGAAAAATGCATTTCATCATTAATCTTAAGTTTATTGTTAATCTTAAAGATGATTTGTGAGCAACGCCGTATCGCCAATGGTATAAGTTGAAAAAATCCTTAATGACTGTGACCCATTGAAATTGATATTTACCATATAATGTTTCTTTGCAAGTCAAATACGTAATCTAACATAGTACGTACGATACAAATGAAATCAAATAATTCTTTATTCAAATTGGCTTATAACGGCACTTTTGAATCGCCATATTACAGTATTGAATTAAAAGTAAAGCTACCACCGGTGATCTTCTAGTTTACCTGATCGATGGGCTGAAGTAAAAATTAGCAGTTAGTCTGGACATAGAAAAAGCTTTTGATTAGGTATGGCGTAAAGCGCTTCTTTCGAAGTTTCCAATCTGTGGACTTCCCAAGAAATAATGCAATCTGGATCACCAGTTTTACCAGATCGGACCATCGAGGTCGTTGTCGACCTCTGACTTAAAATTCGTCAATTCTAGTGTTCCACAAGGATGCCTGTTATCACCTACTGTACTTCTTTTGAATTTTCGTTTGGACTCTACTACCACTTACCATCAGGTGTAGTAGTCATTTGCCTTCTCGGCAAGTATATTATATATATATATATATATATATATATATATATATATATCACAAATAAGGATACAAAATTATTATTAATACAAAATTATCAACGCGCGTACCGTAAAAGAGTCGTCCGCAATAACGACTGAGCGAAGTGACGTCACAGTCAAAACTCGCACGGAGCAAGAATTATACGAGAGCGCCTAATTTGTTTTTTTTTTTTTAATAAAGTTTACATTATATATATTTTTTACACATAATGATTTAAAGATTATTTTGGTACAATAACCTAATTTTATATAAAAAGTTACTATTTAATTTGTTAAACTATTTCATAAAAATATATTATAAACTGTATTGACAGAGGTTTTGAGATCTGATTTATGCTCGCGTGTGTCGAGTACAATGAGTAACTTGTCCATATCTATTATCATCCCTGCGCTTCTATTGTGTGTTTGACGAGCCGTTTGGCGTGGTTGGTAGATACCTGCTTTTCACGCCGAAGGTTGTGGGCTCGATTCCCACCCAGGACAGACATTTGTGTGCATGAACATGTCTGTTTGTCCTGAGTCTGGGTGTAATTATCTATATAAGTATGTATTTACAAAAGAAAAGTAGGATATGTAGTATATCAGTTATCTGGTTTCCATGGCACAAGCTCTGCTTAATTTGGGATCAGATGGCCGTGTGTGAATAAAGTCCCAGGATATTATTGTTATTATTGTCACGTCTTGGCACTGCCGTGAACCCAGAATTTAGCAGGTCATAACTATGAATGAATTTATGGAGGTCTTTGTATGTATTGTGATTGACTTTTTGTAATTTTACCCCTTTTTCCTTTTTTTAATTCTAATCTAATAGTAATACTACAACTACAATAATTGTACAAGCAAATATTACTAACAAGTAAGAATATCTCATTCACACCAACAAGGTTCAGTTCCAAAAGGTCGGAGTCTGCCTATCCGCGCGCGCGTTTTATTCCATTTTTTTTCTGTTTTATAATATAGGAAGGCGGATGAGTATATGGGCCACCTGATGGTAAGTGGTCACCAACGCCCATAGACATTGGCATTGTAAGAAATGTTAACCATCGCTTACATCACCAATGCCCCACCAACCTTGGAAACTAAGATGTTATGTCTGTTGTGCTTGTAATTATACTGGCTCACTCATCCTTCAAGCCGGAGCACAACAATATCAAGTACTGCTGTTTTGCGGTAGAATATCTGATGAGTGGGTGGTATATACCCAGACAAGCTTGCACAAAACCCTACTATAAGTAAACCGACACACGAGGCGACAACCACTACAAAACTACAGCACAATGTTATATATGAATGTCTACATATGTGTGTGTATCGCTTACGGGTTGTTCTCGTCCGGGTTTTCCGTGTCCATCCACTGCTGGAACATCTCCATGGCGTTCTCCTCACAGTCCGGCACCTTCATACTGCACGCCCACGCACTCGTCGTCGTCTGATAACAATAACATTAGTTTAAAAGCAATACCACCACGGAGTATTTTGGTCTTCTAGTTAGAACAATGGTCGTAACCATAAAGTCGCCTGTCTTGGTGACATCATCCACTCACCAGTTCTTTTACCGCTAAACAATAGTTATATATGTGCAAAACATAAATATATATTTATGTGTAATAATGCTGTGTTCTGGTTTTCCATGATCGATGGCTCATTGATAATGTAAAGAGTAGCTTATATTTCTAACAGTACATATGTATGGGCTCGTCCACACTGAATGCGCGGTGACGAGGGCCGACGGCGGGCGCTGCTATAGCGATACGACTCATTTGAAGCGTTATAAACTATGGACGAGGTTTTGATACATTTTTAGTATCCGATACGACAGCGGGCATATGATATTAAACTTACATACACTTCCTGGAAATTGTTCTTTTATTTCGCTCGATAATTTTCTTGGTATACGCGATTACTGTGGCGTGGAATTTTTTACCTAATTACTTAGCCTATTGGCTTAGATTAAATCGCACTTATAAGCACCTTACGTCATTTTACAAAAAAAAGCGCATACGCCGGGCGACAAGGCGACCTGGTTTGATACCAACGGGAATCGCGCATTAGTTCGCTTGTTGCCGAGGCCCGCAGTGTGGCCATGATGCGCGGATAGGAGCGTTTGAAAACGACGCGCGCGGCCTCGCCCGGGCGCCGCCCGCCCGGGCGCCGCCCGCCCGCGGCCCCGCCCGCCCTGCCGCGGGCGGGATACTTCGCGCCCGTCGTCGCAGCCGCGCTAGGCCGTCAATGTGGCCGCACACTGCTTAGGTTTACTTACCGGTTTACTTACATTCGACCATTTCGCTTTAAAATAAATGTGGAGTGAACTGATCTCATGGTGGTGTGTGGTCACATCAGGTTTTAAAGTTCCAGATATTCACATTATAAGGGCGTGACCTATTTCTTACGTTACTAAAGTGCACCGTAACCGTAACAGCCTGTGAATGTCCCACTGCTGGGCTAAAGGCCTCCTCTCCTCTTTTTGAGGAGAAGGTTTGGAGCTTATTCCACCACGCTGCTCCAATGCGGGTTGGTAGAATTCACATGTGGCAGAATTTCAGTGAAATTAGACACATGCAGGTTTCCTCACGATGTTTTCCTTCACCGTAAAGCACGAGATGAATTATAATCACAAATTAAGCACATGAAAATTCAGTGGTGCTTGTCCGGGTTTGAACCCACGATCATCGGTTAAGATTCACGCGTTCTTACCACAGGACCATCTCGGCGACAAGTGACAAAGTGCACCATGATTTTTAATTTACGAAGGCACGTTATAATACATTTACTCGTTTTATTAAGCGTTGTCATTAGGGTAACTACGAAAATTCATGATTTTGTTGGTACTTATATATTTCAACAGCACTTTAAAAGTTACCGGGCGAGTCTGTCTGTATGACCACGATAAACTCAAAAACTATTGAACGGATTTTCATACGATTTTCTTCAATGGATGGTGTTATTCATAAGAAAGGTTTAGGTGTATAAATCATTAGGATTCGGAGAAAACCATGCCGACTGCGAGCTTTACTGCCGTATGACGTTTGATTTTTTTTTTATAGAATAGGAAGGTGGACGAGCATATGGGCCACCTGATGGTAAGTGGTCACGAACGCCCATAGACATTGGCATTGTAAGAAATGTCAACCATCGCTTACAGCCAATGCGCCACCAACCTTGGGAAATAAGATTTTATGTCCCTTGTGCCTGTAATTACACTGGCTCACTCACCCTTCAAATCGAAACAGAACAATATCAAGTAATGCTGTTTTGCGGTAGAATATCTGATGAATGGGTGGTACCTACCCAGACGAGCTTGCAAAAAGCCTTACCACCAGTCAAACAAACAAACAACAAACAGTTATACAAACGTGTTATGTAGACAATTACTCTACCCGTGAGAAGCCGGGATAGTTAGCTAGTGATATATAAGGTATCCGTCCGGAGCCAGTAACTTTTTCATCAAACATGTACATATTAAATTAAATGTATCATATAAAATTAATTATACATGATATCTGTTCCAAGCTAAGTTCCACCGCGTCACTCACTTGCATCTTGACGCTGGTCAAGTCGTCTCCGTTAAGGATCTTCTTGACTGAGAGTCCTCCAGCTCGTCGGTACGCATCGGTCAGCAGGCGTCGCATGAACTTCTGGAAAGCTCCGTAGTGGGGGGTTCGCTTGAGCACGTTTTCGATCTTAGCGAGCGCACTCAGACCCGTACTCAGCGGCAGGTAGTCGGTCTCACGCTTCAGATAGCTCGCCAGCCTGGAAATTTTACGTCATATCGCATTGATCAGGCAATTATAATGATTTAAACACTCCGTGATTAGAGGAGAGTTACTGACTGCATAGTGGTGCCGTAGTCCAGCTCGTTGTTCCAGGCGAGCGCGAAGGCGTCCGACAGCAGCTGCACGCGACCCTCCACGGGGATGCTGTCCAGGGGGCCGCTCGTGAGCGCGGAAATCAGCAGCTTCCAGTTGCGCTCGTCGTAGTTCACGCGGTACGGAGCTGGGGGTAATGGAATATTGCATCTAAGACATTATATCTTGCGCCTGAATGGCTATTGGCCGAGGCAGTAGGTGATTTAATATGCGACCAATAAGCGTTCAATATTTAATTACTTTAATTTCGATTTGCTCATTCAGAAAGTTGCGGCACGACTTACATTGTTATAAATAATGTAAAATATTTAATATTAATTTACAACAAGCGATAACAAAGACTTTGTTCTAGATAATTCTAAATCTATTCTTATTTAAATCGTCTGAACAGACTTTATGTTAAATATCGATATCGAGTTATGATTTTCCATTTTCATCGGTGGGTTCAATTTTTGTTTGAACCTGACGTGAGTTGTTCGGCCTATGCTGGTCTAGCATGTGGAAACTCGTCCGGAGTGGCGACATTTTGTATATTACAATTACCGATCATGTTGTAGTTGAAGAGCAGCCAGTCGCCGGGTCCGGCGCCGTGCTCGAATCGGTGCTCGCTGGTCACTCCCTCTCCATCCCCCAGCCACTGCACGGGTGGGAGGGAGTCGTCTCGCGCACACAGCACGCTCAGCGGCACCCACCACGACCCGTTGCCACCTGCTCCTAGTGTTGTGTAGCGACGCTGCAAGAAAGACCAATATAATTGACTGATAAAGTCGGTTCATTTAAACCTAAAGTAACACCACCGATGCCATGAGATGGAACCGCAACGGACCTGAGTGATGGTCACAGACTGGTCGCTGTAGTCCCTGGTGATGGTCAGTAATGGGTAGCCGGTCTGCTTAGTCCAAGTGTCCATGACCTGTTTGACGGTCACGTTTCTGCTGAGCCCGCCGTACTGTTGATTGACGGCTGTCAGCTCCCACCACAGGTCGTCTTGCTCCGCGTTGGTGTACGAGTACTTCGTCAGGTAGCTGAGTGAGTTAGGACAGGAGGAGGATATTAAACATATGGTGACTAATTCAGGCTGTTAACCTACCTAACATTAAAGACCTAAATAAATCAGTAGTTCGTAAGTGGTTAACACGTACTTGTGCAGTGCCTTCCTGAAGACTTCTTCCCCGAGGAACATGAACATCATTCGGATGACGGTGGAGCCCTTGCGGTACGAGATGGTGTCGAAGATCTCGGAGATACGCTTCGGATCATCGATGGGAACGGACACCTGGAATACAATGTTAGCTTAGAGTCGAATAAGATTTTGTATCTCTTTTTCTGTTAGATTATAAAGTTTTCGAACACTCTGTAGAGATCTATTCGTTATTTTCCATAGAAAATAAATACAAATTTGTTTAAAAACTTGTCAATATAAAGGCGCGTCTCTTAAGGCAAAGCTAATTTCCATGCAGCTTTGTTGGTGAGAAATCGGCTATGCAAATATTTTATTCTCTAGGAGTAGTATGTTATAGGGACTACAAATATCGCGACAGTTGCGTCAACCGCCCCTCACCGGGTGCGAGGCCTGCAGCGCGTCGAGCGCCAGCACGGCCAGCAGGTTGTCGACGGCGTACAGGCGGTCGGCGCGCCACGCGGGCTCCACGGCGTGCACGCCCACGGACGCCACGTACGTCGCGAAGCCCTCGTTGAGCCACAGGTCCGACCACCACTTCATGGTCACCAGGTTGCCGAACCACTGGTGCGCCAGCTCGTGCGCCACCACCTGTGCGAGAGATGGACGTTTAGTTTAGACGCACACAAAGATTTCGAATACTCTGTCGCATCTTTAGACCAGCTTTTTTGTTGGAGACGTGGTTTCTGATGGCCTAAATATAAATTTACTTCAGGTAACAGTTTCTACAAATTAGGTGTTGGAAAAGCGATTTCATTATAATTAATGAGAAAATTTATTATACGGAGTCAATTTTACAATTGATTTATTTATATTGAGTATTTTCTTTAATTGTAAATTCGAAGATATATAGATTAATAGGGATTATGGGAATCTGATCATGTAGTCACTTCTTGAATTATTTTTCTAGATTTCATTACAAAGCCATCCTTTAAAAGTTTAATTACAAACAATATTCCTATTATCTAGATTTATCTGGTTTCTTAAAACTCTCTATAGTAAAAACAACGCTATCAGAAAAAATATATGAAATTTAATATCCTACTTACTTCAGCAATCCTCTCCTTGTTCAGGAAGGATGACGCATCCTTGTCATACAACAATGCCGTTTCCCTATACGTGATGAGTCCCCAGTTCTCCATGGCGCCAGCCGCAAAGTCCGGGATAGCGAACATGTCCTGCTTCGGGAGCGGGAAGCTAACGTTGAACCACTTCTCAAAGTACGACAGCACTTTTGGACCAATTTTTGCAGCGTAGGACGTCTGGAAAACGACACTTATATGAAATATGCTGTAATTGCCACGACGTTTACAACCAACCTAACTTTTATGCTTTTTTTATAGAATAGGAAGGCGGACTAGCATATGGGCCACCTGATGGTAAGTGGTCACCATCGCCCATAGACAACATCTGTAAGAAATGTTAACCTTCGCTTATATCACCGATGCGCCACCAACCGTGGGATCTAAAATGTTATGTCCTTTGTGCCTATAATTACACTGGCTCACTCACCTTTCAAAACGGAATACAACAATACCAAGTACTGTTGTTTTGCGGTAGAATATCTGATGAGTGGGTGGTATCTACCCAGACGAGCTTGCACAAAGCTGTACCACCAGTATAGCTTGTTTATAAATTAGTTAATTATGCTTTTAAATATCCTAAAGAAGAAAGTCATTTAGGCTCAAGTGTCACGTGATCGTAACCTTTAAAATTTATCTAAAGTTAATGTTCGAAGTTAAATATAATTAATGATTAAATTTTTTTTACTATAATATATATTGATGCTAGGAATTTTTTATATTAATTACAAATGTTGTGTATATACCCATAAAGGTACATTAAGATGAAATGTTTTCCACACCAAGTGTTTAGTGATTAGTGGATGGATTACCTTACTTAAAAAAATAGCTGATATATGCATTTTGGTGATGACACCCCAAACCAACCTTTGATATTCAAATTAAATCTAACTCACTGCTGTGTTTAGACATCGGTACAAGATTGAATGTCATATTTAAAATAATACTCGCGAGTGCATAATGGGGATACCCAAAACAAGGTATTTTGTTCAAGAAGATTCTTACATACTGTTTCAAATTGTATATTTTACAAGATTTATATGTAACGTTACGCCGGTCTGAAAACCGGCAATGAAATGTAGGAATTACAATTTTCCACCAATTCAAAATACCACCGCTGCATTAATTATAAAAAAAAAACAAATTACCTGATCAATGGCGTCATTCCTAGCCCAGATCCTAAATTTGGTGTGAGAGAGGTCCGGCGGACTCTCCACGTACGAGAACTTGGACACTACGTAAGCGACCAGGTAAGTTGACATCGGGACGGACTTAGCGAACTGGTCCCACACGAAGCTCGATTGTTCTTTCCTAGAACAATTTAATGTAATCAATTTAAGAAAGTGGTTTTTCGTCTTATGTCAGTTGTCAGGTGAGTTGTCATTGAAATAGTTGGCAATTTGTACTGTTTGCAACTGTTTGTTAATCCTTCGAATGTCACCAAAAATTAAGCAATTACAGGTTTATTGTAGTTCAATATCTTTAGCGTTTTTACCCCCTAAATATATGCTAAAAGTTCTGGAATAAAATTGAGCGGGCTTCAATTTCGGTTTCCAAAAATACGGGTCATAAGTTATGACTCATAACCCTAAAATTCTGGTAAGCGTCCCAAGAGCTCAACGTCGGTATATCATTCCATGGTCATCATTCCATCCTCCCTTCGTTCACTGCCAGGATCGAGCAAGTGGACATGGTAACTATATACAGTAACAGCCTGTTAATGTCCCACTGCTGGGCTAAGGCCTCCTCTCCCTTTTGAGGAGAAGGTTTGGAGCTTATTCTACCACGCTGCTCCAATGCGGGTTGGTAGAATACACATTTGACAGAATTTCAATGAAATTAGACACATGCAGGTTTCCTCACGATGTTTTCCTTCACCGTCAAGCACGAGATGAATTATAAACACAAATTAAGCACATGAAAATTGCGTGGTGCTTGCCCGGGTTTGAACCCACGATCATCGGTTAAGATTCACGCGTTCTAACCACTAGACCATCTCGACTTTTAACTATATATATTCTATTTATTTATTTATTTAACACTTTTTGCACAACATATACATAAAATGAGAGAAGTAGGAAACAATCAAAGAAAAAGAAAATAAAAAATGGTGCGCAAAGGCGGTCTTATCGCTTATAGCGATCTCTAACAGACAACCTTTGGTGACTATTTTAGCAAAGTAGTTATATGATCAGATATTTACAAAACACAATAAGTCACGGTTACGTAATCCGTTCGTTTATTCAATATTTTTTAAATTCATTTTTATTTTCAATTCAATGATTACGAGGTTTAGCAACAATAGCTCATCGTAATTTTGCAGTAACGGTAACTGCCTTTACAATATGACGTAAGATAATTGAAACAATAAATTATTTTGATTCAAATTTAAATCATTGTATTCATTCGATATTAAATATACAAATGGAAACATTTTTAAATAGTCAATCTTATATACCGTGAAGTATAATTTTATTTTATTTTATTTTTATTTTATTAGGATCTCCAACAAGGAATACACATGACAAGCTTTAATGTAATATGCGAGTTATAAATCTATGTGCTCCCTCAGTTACAGGAAACCACAGCATCCATCACATATAACTAAGTAACAGCTAATATAAACAGTAAAATTAAAATTAAGAACTTAACAAAATTAAAATGATACGACTTAAAGAAAGAAAACATAACTTATGTTAAATGACTAAAATTTAGGAATAAAATATGAAAAGCTAAAAATAAAAGTAATACAAAAAAATAATAATAAAAATACTAAAAAAAATACTAATAATACAAATAGAATGAATGAGTGAACGTATGAACATTATTTATAATATTAATATCATTTTAGGAACGTCTCAGTGGTAACATTTGAATATAAATCATTCCTTTATTACATTTGCTAATATGAGTTCATTTTTTCGCTAAGAGAAACGAAAGTACGATTTAACGGAAAAATGCTGTTAGCATTCTTGCATAATATATGTAGTTGCATTGATTTCTATGGATTAAAGTCCTTAATGTAAATAAAACTTGTGTATACATAAGGAATTAGGGACGTCTCTTCTGAATAATTGAAATGTTTTTTAAATAAAATTAATTGAATAATTAAAAACGACTTTTGCAACATACCTGAAATTACGTCAGAAATATTTCACTAAATATATCTCAAATGGTCTAATAAAAAAAATACTTACATGAATTTCTTTCCGATTTTCTCCCAAGGCCAGTACTCTTCAAGGGCACTGAAAAATAAAACACAATACGATCAACAGAAGTTAATTATGACAAAATATGAAGCCCTTCATTAAATTGGTTTTGACTTGGAAAACAACATTCACAAATGCTGCGTTAATGAAGGCTTCGTTGCAAAATTTGCACTATAATGTCTGAAAATTTGTGCAAATGTAGGTAGCTTTATAATTGACAAAGAGTCTATTCCATAAATCATTATTTACATGTAATTGTCATATATAACTCAATTTATGTATCCTGTATTTCAACGAATACTAACACGCATTTTTAGTATACAATGTCGTACAAAGTAATAGGGTTTTTCGAAATGAGTTGTAATTTATTGGTAAATATAAGATGATGATATTTTTTATTATATAAAGTAAAGAAACAGCTTGGTTTTCAACATTTGGTGTCCAAATGTTGGTCAAGGTCCTTCTTTTTAAGTAATTGTTGAAAAAACTTTTTGAAAATTTATGGAGCTAATTTTATCGCGCTACTCGAATGCGTGTGGGTAGATGTACATTTGATGATTTTCATGAGATACATGCATGTTGCCTACAACGACACACGAGATGAGAAATGAAAAATGAAACAAGTTGTATTAACACGGTTTTAAAAACTCAATCTTTACTTAAGCTTCAAGTATTACCACTGGGCTCTTTAGGCTTACCATCTATATAATCGCTATATAGTAGTCAATTTCCATCTGCCCGTTTGACCATTATTAAATTAAAAAAATAATCTTAAGCTCACTTGTTATTGGACGAAGTAAGTAATGGCATGTTAGATACAGCGGTGAAGTCCTTGTGATGGGCGATGTTGATGTCGAACGTGGCCTTGTAGATGGGCTCGTCGAAGCACGGGAAACCCTTCCGAGCTGATGTAGCCTCGAATTGGGTTGATATTAAGTACCTTAAAGTAAGAAAAAATATTTATACAAAAAGTTGTTTTTAGTTTGAATCCAGGTTTAAATACTTATTTTACAAGTCTATCAAATTTATTTAAAGAGCCATAATTACTTCTGCAATATAGTTTCCACCAAGAACTACTAGATTCTATACGGCTACGCATTTTTCAAACGTGAGTATTTTTGGTCACCTTTTCCCAAAAACACTTCAATCTAAGAACACACTTACACACAGATACTGTTGTCTCTTGTAATTATATTGGCTGTACTGTGCTTTCAAACCAAAACACAGCCTGCCACTACAAGTAAAAACCCACAAACCTGCACAAACCCCTATCACCAGTCATTGGATTCTGTGATAATAATATTCCAATTTTTAAGAAATTAATCATTTAATACAATACTATACTATATGTATGTATTATAAATATACTCACTCGCTCTGTTGATTCTTTAGATTCGTGTAGGAACTGATATACGCTCCGTCCAATCCTTTAACCAAGTTACCGTAAAACGGTATCGTGAGCGTGTAATTTCCATTCTCCTCCAAGTCCCTGTCGAGTGTTATCGTCAAGAAATTAAATGTGTCGTTCAGTTTGACGTCTGTTACTTTCGGTGTATCCTTTAATCCTGTAACCGATACTTTCTCATCCTCTACTAGGAATTCTTGAGCGTGGAGAATGATTTTCTGCGTGGTCTTCTTTGCTATCAGCTGAAACAATGGATGAACACATCGTTAGTATTGATTAAAAAACGGAGCTGGATTTTAAAGGAATGGAGGCCCTTGGGTAACAATGATGTGGAAGCCTAATTTTCAAATAAATTGAACAATTGATTTCATACAAAGTTTATACTATAATATTAAATGTGTATAATCCTCAAAATTGGGATTATTTGGTTTTAGAAATTTCTATTGTGGGGGCGCTTATGTGGCTCTCATGGGGCCCTCAAATGTGCAGGCCCCGGACTGCTTAAAAATTAAAATTTAGAGGCGGGATAAGTAGTTAGAATAAGAATCTCCGGGCAAATACCACAGAATTTATGTTAAAAATGTATCTCGTGATCTGCAGTGAATGAAAACATTATTCATTCGAGTAGGCTTATAAGTGCAATTTTGAATCGTCATATTATAGTATTGACTTAAATGTAAATATAAACTAGCCATTAGACCGCCGAGGAGGTTAGAAATATATATTAAACTCTTTCCTGCTCGACACATTCGAACATATATTGTTTGGCATAAAATTACTATTCAAAAACAAATATGTATTACATATACCACAAATGTTATTATATTTAAATTATTGTCAACTTAAAATAATATTTTGCGAATCAAATGAAATATACATACGACGTTTTTCCGTTGGTCAAGGTCGTTAACCTCGAAAAAATAGAAAATTAAATACGCTTATTCATAACCCAATTTCGGATGCATTGTATTGTCGCCCACACCTCGTTCCGAATAACGTACTCTTGCGTTACAATCGACAACAATGT
Organism: Nymphalis io; assembly: GCF_905147045.1. Taxonomy (NCBI): domain Eukaryota; kingdom Metazoa; phylum Arthropoda; class Insecta; order Lepidoptera; family Nymphalidae; genus Nymphalis; species Nymphalis io. The sequence goes on from NC_065912.1 coordinate 696,890, forward strand.
GGCTAAAACACATTTTTTCCTTTTGTTATTTTAAAACATGCAATAATTTCAGTTTTTGTCTCCCAAGGTGAATGTACTTTTAGCCTTTCTGTCGCCATAATTTTAAATTAAAAATTGAAAAAAATAATCTAACTGACAGTTGGACTTTTAAAAAAATATAATATATTCAAAAACGATTCGTTTCGCATACGTATTGAAGGATTTCGATACATGCAGGTTTTCTTCACGACGCAAGAATAAATTATGAGCACAAATTAAACCCAAGACCATTAAAGTGATGCTTACCTCCATCATTTAAGATTATAATATTTTATTCATTGGACCTGAGCGCTATCCTCAATATATATATAATTGTATTTACTTAAATTACCGTAACCGTAACAGCCTGTGAATGTCCCACTGCTGGGCTAAAGGCCTCCTCTCCTCTTTTTGAGGAGAAGGTTTGGAGCTTATTACACGCTGCTCCAATGCGGGTTGGTGGAATACACATGTGGCAGAATTTCAGTGAAATTAGACACATGCAGGTTTCCTCACGTTGTTTTCGTTCACCGTAAAGCACGAGATGAATTATAAACACAAATTATATAAAATCTATATATATACACATCATCAGCAAAACCTAACCTATTACGTAGACAAAGAGACAATATATAAATATTAATATAATAATAAAGTATTCGCTCAGTCCTCGTAATTCGACTATGATCAATATTAAAAATTTTAAACACACATATTTAATTTGTACGCATTTTTTTAAACTTTTATTTACATGTTTTTCATTGAGACCACTATAGACTGCAAATAACTACCAAGCAAAAAAAATCGGACAACAAACAAGAGGCGAAAAAAGTACTATATTGTTTTGACTGAACCTATTGATAATATAGACTAGCAAAACCGCGGTTTTGCCAACGTGGAGTTGAGCTTGTGACATAAATCCTTTAAAATCAGCCATTTTAACGTTGATAATACCTATTTGAATTATAACTAATATGAAAAACAAAAATGGATGTATTAGTTTTGACAACTCGCAAATAGCCATATAAGCTTAAAAAGAGACGGTTAGTTTGAAATCACAGAGAGACATTTCAATTTTGTTTATTTGTATATATTATAATATCAATACAAAAGATCATCTATTCTATAGGAATATAATTGACACATTTCTTAGGAATGTTAATTGGTCACTATTATATACATGTATAATATATTGGTGTATTTATAATGGTACATGTATTACTTATTCGGTTTAAAATTAGACTAATGAGGTAATTCGCGTGAATTTGATATTCTTGTTATAGGTTTTAACATCTGTATCCATCAACCTGCGTTGTAACAGCGTGGTGAAATGAGCTCCAAACCTTTTCCTCAAAAAGGAAGGGGAAGCCTTCGCACAACAGTGGGACATTTACAGGCTGTTACTTTACTTTTTAATAGAAAGCGGCCGGGCAAATGTGCCACCTAATTGTAAGTGGTCACCACCACCCATAGACATAGGCACTGGTAGAAATATGAAACATTCCTAACATGGCCAAAAACACCTACTTTGGCAACTAAGATGTTATATCCCCTACGCCTGACAATGTAACTCACAGGGGCTTACTCAAAGGTAAGGTCATAAGGTAAGGTTGAATTTTTCTATATATTTTTTAAAATTGTGATTTCTAACTGTCTCGTCTTTCTTTTTTTTAAGTTAATATTGCTAATTGCGAGTTACCAAAACCAAAACAATATATTTTTGTCTGTCTTTCTGTTTGTCCGGAGTAATCTTCAAAAGGGTAGACGCCGAGGGTTTTACTAGTTTTAAATACAGGCTTTCCACTCAATTGATAAATTTCAAATAGCAAAGATTTATAAAAGGGCGTACAAAATATATTTATTAAAATAAGAAACGGTCTGGTTTTAACTACGGAAATAATTTGGATATTAGCATCATAATCACCAATTTCGATAAATATTAGTTCCACCAGCCATAGTGAATGTATAAATGTTCGCAAAGGCTATAGAAGCAGAAGCATACAACACGTAAACACTTGTATACAAAAAGCTATGTTTAGACCATTTTTTTTATTAAAAATATATAGGCAGACAGGCAATGGCCTGATGGTAAGTCACGACAAACTATAGAATGTAAGTAATATTATTACTTTATAACGCCAATGCGCCCTAACCTAGGGAACTGAGATTAACTCGCCCAAATCGCAATACAAAAATATTGTGTCGGATTGCCATCCCATCGGATTATGAGAGTGAGGGAATAGACAGTGCATCTGTGTTTGCGGGCTATAATATGTCTTGCGCGGTTGGCTAATCTCTTGAGATTGGCAATCGTGGCCGAAATTAGTTAGGAGGACCTAATAATTATATTAAAAATCAATATATACAAATTCGCAATCGACATTGACAGACCTATCGTGACATCAAAATCACGGTCAATAGCTAGTCAGTAGTGATATATGTATGTGTGTGTGTGTATAATTACGTGCCTCGTGGACGTATCAACTAGAAAACCTTCGCAGTAATATCGTCTCGAGCGCAATGCGAATAACAAACAGACTGACCTTTATACGTACCGTACATGTTATATTATTATATTTTCACCATTTAGAAGTTTATTTTTCTTTAAATAAAAACAACTATCCGCCAAAATAAAATACATAGTATTTTTGTGTTCCGGTTTGAAGGGTGAGTGAGCCGACGTAATACACTCGGTACAAATTTAACATATTAGTTCCCAAGGTTGGTGGCGCATTGACGATGTAAGGAACGGTTAATATTTCTTATTTCTGGGCCATTGCGACCTGTTTATCCGTGCCGATGGTGCGTTTTCGATTATATTGATCGAGTTTTAGACACTAAATTTTAGAGTCTTAGGGCTTAGGATTAGTTTGACGTTTGTGTGTTGTTATGTTTGAACGAATAAGCGTAACTGCCATTCGGGTACGGTGAGCGTAGGTGGGTGCTAATAACGAGGTCTCGGGTTTGAATAGGCTTATTTGAATTTTAAGTTTTAGGTGTGCAATTGTCAATTTGGTGCGGAAGTTCTTTGCAATTAGAAACATACAAACATACCCGCGCGAAGCCGGTACGAGTAGCTATTATAATATATGCAATCTTAGTGGTCATGTCTGCAGTCCCAAATTTATGCCTAGGCCTGTAAAGCACCAGCCAAGGGACCACGTCCAGCCAAAAATTATATTTTTCTCTAACCGGTTCGAAATGGGTCTAGTGGTCTTGGGTGTTTAGATCCGGGCCTGTTTGTCTGATAGACTGACGTACAAACTACATTTGAAAATATATTTTACAAGTCACGAAGCTGTCCGGTGTTTTGTAGTATCTAAGTCAATACGTAATGTCGTCTGTAACAACATGAACGGTAAAAGATAATTATCGAGCCATATACTATATAATAACAAGACTTTCTAGTTGCTATTCTAACTGTCGTAGAAACGTCAGCTAGATTTTAAAGATATTTCTTTTGTTCGCATTTCGTAAATTGCGATACAATTTTTTCGACAGATTTGAATGTTAAATGTCTGTATTTAATATTGAAGAACTGTGAAATTAAATATTACGCCGGGTGGAAAATTCAACACTATTCTAGTACTAGATATATTTCTAATAATGTCTGCCTCCTTGGTCTAGTGGCTTGATATGAGGCCGCAGACCCGGAGGTCCTGGGTTCAATTCCCAGGTCGGGCCAATAAAAAGTTATTGGATTTTTCTGTCAGAAAATTCTTAGTAGCAGCCCGGATGTCTGGAAGTTGGAAGTGTATACACTCCCGTGTCTCGGAAAGCACGTAAAGCCGTGAGTCCTGCGCCTTGACTCTTTCCGGTCGCGTCGGATTGCCGTCCCATCGGATTATGTTAGGGAATAGAGTGCACCTGTGTTTGCTCAAACACTTATGCACTATATTACCTCCTGCGCAGTTGGCTAATCTCTCTTGAAATTGGCCGCTGTGGCCGAAGTCGGTCTGGACATTATTATTATTATTTCTAATAAGATGTAGGTACCTGTTACAAAAATAATAATCTAACGCGTCTGTTGGTCATCATAGTTACTCCAAAATATTATTTATGTACAACTATTTAAAATATTTTTAAGATACAGATATACCAGAGCTTTATATCTTGAGTAATAAATATTATACGGGAAGATAATAATATCCTGGGACATTACTCACACACGGCCATCTGATCCCAAGCTAAGCAGAGCTTGTACTATGGAAACCAGACAACTGATATACTACATATACCACTTTTCTTTTATGAATACATACTTAGATAGATAATTACACCCAGATTCAGGACAAACAGACATGTTCATGCTCACAAATGTCTGTCCCGGGTGGGAATCGAACCCACAACCTTCGGCGTGAAAGGCCAACCACGCCAACCGGCCCGTCATTGAAATAAGATTTTCTCCAGTAACTTTAAAATCAAAACGCTTTCACTGCAAAACTACTAAAACGATTTTGATGAAATTTGGTGTGAAGCAAGCTTGAACCTTAAGGAACTTAAGATACCTTTTTAAACAAACACGCGGAAGAAAACTTGTCTTCTTTATATACTTTTATGTAAAGATCCTACTAATTACAAGCAATCAGTGTTGCAAGTCGTTAAAATGTCATTTTCTGTCATGATTATAATAAATGTCTCCACTTTTTTTATCGGAAAGATAAAGGAGTATTTACTTCTCTGACATATATATTTTTTTATTTCTAAATAATTTCCACCGACGCTATGTCAACTTTAGATTTAATTTTATCTTGTGAATTGGCAAGTTAGAAGCAGTTGTAAGAATATTTGAGAGGGCTATGTTTTGTGGATTAGAGTGGTGTTGATTGCGATTAGATGATGATGATGAACGGGTACAGGCAACATTGTCAAGGTGATGACGATTTAATCTGTCGTCAGACTTAAGCGTGTCGTGTTTATGCAAATTACATACTTGAAACGGAGCGAGCGATCCGTGTGCGTTGCGTCATAGCTTTCAAATTTGCCGATAAAATTTTTGTAAAATATCTTGATTCTGAGATAGTACATTCTAGTGTTTTATTGAATTGGAGGGCTTTATTTATTATTATAAAACTCCTACTAAGTACGCGGAATAGAAACGTAATCTACTTGCATCAGAAACGTTTCATTAAAACGTTATATATAATTGTTGCATTCAAAGTTTTGACCTTAATAAATACTTTATGCGTGGGCGAAGTAATTCTTTGGCTGCGAGACTATGTGCAAGCCCGTCTGAGTTGTACCTACACCCATACATCCCTTATTCGAATGCTAAACAGCAATACTTAATATTGTTGTAATCCAGGTTAAGGGTGAGAGCTCACTCAGTTACAGGTATATAACTTCTTAGTTTCCAAGGTTGTTGGCGAATTGGCGTTGTGAGAAATGGTTAATATTTTTTTAATGGTTGTTGGTGACTAATTATTATTTGGTGGATATATAGATTCCACTTACCTATTAAAAGAAGGAAAATAAACTTCAACTTAAAAAAATAATCCTATTAAATTATGTATTTGACATTTTTATAAGCTATTTTATATTTATTTAGCTATTTTTTGAACCTATAGCCTATTTCAACCACATGAGGAAAGAACCCAAATAAGCAACTTTGACACCGATATCATTGGTTGAGATCGGTATCAATCTATGATATTCACTATGGATTTGCGAAAAAATGGCGTTTATAATGTCCCCGAATTTGTAATCGGAACTTCGAAAATTAAATTAATGTGATTATAACTAGTTAAGTGGAATAGAGTTGTATTATAAATAAAGGTAAATTAATCTAGAACTGTTTATAGTGCGTAATACAGCAGAACAATTAGAAAATCGCATCGCATCTACTTTATTTATAGATTATTTTGCATAGTTACGTCTTACTTTATACTTTTTGTATAAACCAATTCAATAATTAAAAACCAATGACATCATCCACAAACGACTAATCGCCAATTTGACATTTAGTGGTCGCATCGAAACATGACGTCACTGAAGAGGCGACATAATTTTTTTTGTTTGAAATTATTATATCACGAATACCAGGATACAAATATTAAATAACGAAGATATTGACTCAATATCTACACATTTGTTTCCAATCTTTCTGATATCGATACAAGCTTCATAATATGCGCAGGAGTGGATCAGAGTTGAATAGTTCTAAAGCAGAATTCTTCTCTTCTGTATAAAATAAAGAGACTAAGGGAGTCGAGTCGGATTGTGGTCGCCACTTGTTTTTGCTTACGGCATCGTTCGCTTGTTAGGGGGAAGTATTTGTGTGTGTCGGGGTAGACCAAAAAACTTACGATTAGTGAGAAAATTTGCTTGTATCTGATGAAATTCTGCCACACGTGTATCCACCAACCCGCATTGACACAGCGTAGTGGAATACGCTTTTTTTTTTATAGAATAGGAAGGTGGACGAGCATATGGGCCATCTGATGGTAAGTGGTCACCAAACGCCCTTAGACATTGGCATTGTAAGAAATGTCAACCATCGCTTATAGCCAATGCGCCACCAACCTTGGGAACTAAGATTTTATGTCCCTTGTGCCTGTAATTACACTGGCTCACTCACCCTTCAAACCGGAACACAACAATATCAAGTATTGCTGTTTTGCGGTAGAATATCTGATGAGTGGGTGGTACCTACCCAGACGAGCTTGCACGAAGCCCTACCACCAGTAAACGCTATTCAATAGAAGAATAGGCCTTTGCCTAGCAGTGCGAAATGCTGATATATTTTTCGTTTATATTTCTCTATATGTTTATCGTTAATATTTCTCTATCATTTAGGTTTATGCGTTTCTTGTTTGCTTCAAAATGATTTAGCATATTCTAGGCTTGCTGTCCAGAATATGTTAAATCGAAAGAACGAGACAGAGCTAATCGAATAAGAGAAATGAAATTGTAAGAAATTCAAAATGTATCAGACAATTATTTAACAGTCGCTTATGGACATAAAAAATAAAAAATATATATATAGAAAATTATTCACTCGAGAAACCAACGCGAACAATTTAAGGAAGGTCGAATTATTTGGCAATATCAAATTATTTAACATTCTCTATACAGCTAGGTCGTCGGTTGGATGAACTAGATTTATTTTTACGAGCTTTTTTCATCCCACATATCGTAATAAGTATTGACTCAAACAGTCAGACATTACAACTGAGTTTATAACCAGTTCCAGTTAATAAAGAGTCGCTTAAAACCATTCTTTACATGCTTTACGAGGCATTGTATATAAACTTTGCTAACTTTCAAAGTTCGTTCTCAAACTGAGAATATTTTGGTCCGAAAAACCCTATAGGTTTGATTATCATGACCAGGGTATTGAAAACAGCACTTCGTGATCGACAACCTTATAAGCTGATGTCCTCCAGACCAATTTTGGCCACGGCAGCCAATCTCAAGAGAGATTAGCCACCTGCGTAGGAGATTTCTCTCCACTCAGTATCGTAATTCAATGGGACCAAATAACTTATTTTTTTGGCATGACATGATGTCAGCGGTCTTGTATCTAGACCAACATTTCACTTACCTGAATATCAACAACACCGAAGAAGCTAAAGTTTGACTTTGGATCTACGTCGTACGCGAGCCGCACGTCATAGTGCGTAGGTATGACGTCACCAGGTAATAAGTACTGCGAGCTGAGCTGGACAGCTGCCAGCATACAGAGAGCTGTGCGCCACCCCATTGTGTTATCTAAAACAAAGGGAAACATATATTAATTATTTACTTAACCAGGAATGCAAGTTATTGTTAAGAATATATCAAATCATTAAAAGTACTAAATTGTCTATGGTCCTATATTCAATTTGATCTTCGATTAGATAAGAAGGTTAGTAGAATCCGCGCCGGATAAGTGTGATAATTAACACGTAAGTAGTGGATAGTTAAATAAATTATCGATACCAAAGTCATGTAGCAACAAAAATAAACTTGTATGTATTTCTATTTCTTAAAGCTTAAACTTGCTATGTTTGTTCGAAATTTATAAGCTGAATTAGAGCCACTTCCAATTATCCGAATATCGAATCTGAAATTACACAAGTTGATTCGGCTTTTATATAACTAAAAATATATAATATATAAATCAGATATTCTGACGCAATACAGCAGTATTGTCCCGGTTTGAAGGGTGAAGTGAGCCAGTGTAATTACAGGCACAAGGGACATAACATCTTAACTCGCAAGATGGCACATTGACGATGTAAGCGATCGTTAACATTGCTTACAATGCCAATGTGACCACTTACCACTTACCATCAGGTAGCACATATGCTCGTCCATCTAACTGTACTATAAAATAAAAAAAGGTGGATGGCAGCTACCCAGACGAGCTTGTACAAAGCCCTGGCACCAGTAATCAATTCAAACTATAACCAATTCCATCGCAATGATCATATCACGTAGGTATCAAATGTCTGTTATTGTGTATCGTCTACTACTACTCTACTAGTATTGTCCATTTATTATATATATATATATATATATATATAATATAAATACGCATATAAGGACAAAATCAAACCCCCTGTCCCCGAGCTAGTTGATAATTTTAATTTTTCTTCTTCTTCAAATGCCACTCCGACTAGCGAAGGTTGGCAGTCAGCTTTAATTTTTAAATATAGGATATTTATAAGTATATATTAAATAAGGATATATTTTACTTAGATTTAAAAAAAATAACTTACCAAAAATCATTTTATTTAACCACAAGCTGGATTAGTAAATTAAAATGAATAAAATACACTAACAAAGTTGAACGTCAAACAGCAACTGATGTCTGACAATAAGAGTGTATGTATTTATGCGTCAACTTAACGTCTAAATTGCATTTTACTATATAATTGAGATTATACACTGGCTGTGTTGTCACATAACATTATTTACGTTTAAAATATATATAATGTAACATGTTTATATACTACAATTGTATATATAATTATATATGTTAATGAGATCACTGCCCATAGACTGGTGATGTAAGAAATATTAACCATTCCTTACAGCGCCAATGTGCCACCAACCTTAGGAACTGAAATGTTATGTCCTCTGTGCCTCTAGTTACACTGGCTCACTCACTCTTCAAGCCGGAACGCACCAATACTAAGTATTGATGCAAGGTGGTAGGTAATATTTCTTTCAACGTCTATAGTCGGTGGTGACCATATACCCGTCGCAAGCCTATTTTATAAAAAAAAGGTACTCAGGTCATATCAAACAGGAAACGCAGAAGCTGGTAACTGTTTTAAACCATAGCAGTACGTATCAGAAACGGTAACTAAAACGCCTCCTGCGGGTAGATGGGACTCCAAAACAGGGGTATTTATATCAACATGTATTTAACTTTGTAAACACATTTCCATGATATTCCAATGATTTTACTCATATTAAAAGTTAATTAAATGCAATTACCTCAGTGTAAAATAACTCTTTACGATGGAATCGATTTAACAAGACTAACCTAGTTATGTGATTTTATTATGTAAATACAATCATTAATATCGCAGTCCCCGCATGGCTTTACAATAGCTTCGTTCTTCAAACGCGTCAAATACTACTGTGAAATACAAATGTTACTGTGTTTTTGTGTGCCTAATTTGTGTATATAATAAATTAATCTCATGCTCATAGTAACAGCCTGTTAATGTCCCACTGCTGAGCTAAGGCCTCCTCTCCCTTATTAAGGAGTTGCAATGCCGGTTGGTAGAGTACACATGTGGCATAATTTTAATGAAATTAGACACATGCAGGTTTTCTCACGATGTTTTCCTTCACCGTCAAGCATGTGATAAATTATACACACAAATTAAGCACATGAAAATTCAGTAGTGCTTGCCCGGATTTGAATCCACGATCATCGGTTAAGATTCACGCGTTCTAACCACTAGGCCATCTCGACTTCATGCTCAGCCTGTAGTAAATAAATATCACGATTTTAATATATGATGAACTGATGATGATGACGTATCCACGAATGAACCATGACGATGAATTATCAATCCCTCGGTAGCGAAGGAAACCATTTTGAGAAAACCTAAGGATTAATTATAATTATTTATAACAGCTAGGATACGTTATCGATTCTATTCTTCACAAAATAAACTTCAGTTACATTGTAACTGAGAGCCAGTTCTATTTATTACGGCTACGATAAATTAACGATTTGATTCCGATTCAATCTATTATTAAAATTTTGTTGAGTTATATAATCTGTTTATTTTATTTAAACACTGATCTTGCTCTTTCTGTTATTATTGATTTGACAAAGAAGGTACAATGATGATTTAAATACGGCGTCCATAATGAGAGCTCCGCCGAGCCACGAGCAGAGCAAAGCACGGGAGAGGCCGCGGATGCGTTATATCAACACGATCCCGCAGCCTTTCCGATCCGTGATGAGGACGGCAAACGCAGTGGTTTTAGTGGGTAAGAATCCCACATAACTCGGTTCCACTCCCATAAGACCCGGGTACCTTTCTGAAGGTTTCCACTGCGAGAAAAAAAATATGACGTGCAAATATATAAAAATAACAAACGACTGTATTCGTTTGCATTGTTCGCCGCTCTATTATATAATTTGTAGACATTTTTTTTAGAACTTTACCGTATTTTTACGTGACAATCCCACCATGTTCATCTATGGTGCTTACTTCGTAATTTATTTATATATTTCCATGGCATTGACAAGGCATTGAAATCCCATAATAAACATGTATGAACATAAGTGCTTTTGCACAAATCTAAAACAATTATTTCATTGACAGTTTACTTTTTCCTTATAGGTCAATATGATACTTAAATACTTATATATTAAACCTCTATGTAACACAATTAATGGGTTGTATTTGTAAATAGCACATGCATTTACCTTATTATACGGCATGTGTTGCACGATAGAAACCACAAGAAGCCTGTCACAAAGATAATATTATTGTCATTAAATTCACCTGAATTTTCAATTATTCGCTCTTATTGCTTTAAAAAAAATATTAAATGTTTGTTCCTCTTTGATTGTTCTTAGAGTTAATAAGCTTATATAAATTTTTACATAAGTAATAATTTAATTTTTTTAAATAAACCATAAAACACGTGGGTAACATACATAAATCGTGAGCATAATAGGTGATATGTGAGCTGCTTGGTGCCGCCTTAATCTGGTTGTAACCAGTTTTAACTGTTTCTTATAGGATACGATCCATACTTTCTTTCTTGTTTTTTTTAAAAACCATGGCGAGAGCATTATACTTGTTTCAACATCACCGTTATGGCCCAGTGGATAGAACACAATGATTATTGAAGATCACAGTTTCAAAAACCAAAGCTTGGTGTATTTTTATTATTTATCTCGTGGTCATGATTGAAGGAAACCAGCGTGTCGGGTGATATTCTGATCCTTATTTATATTCATCAATCCGCACTGGAGAAGCGTGGATGAAATAAAATAAATATGCCTAAAATGAACATGCCTTCTTCTCAAGTGGAGAGAAACCTTCGGCAATGAGACATTTAAAGACATATTTTACAAATAACTCGAAAACTGCTTTTGAGAGACTGTTACTGACCAAGCCACTGAAACGTGGGAGTTTAAAAAAATATTAATTTTTCACACGAACCCGTTTTAACATACGCATAAAACATACTATATATATTATTTCTTTAAAAGAATCTTCCCACGCTTCATATCGCCTTTCAAGATTTTTTTAGCAAGCTTTTAATAAGCTCCATCTAATCGTAAGTGTTTATTGTAATTTTTTTATTTGAGTCATTAGTCAAGTCAGACCGATGCAGCTGAAATTATGTGCTTAATGCTCGTGAAAATACAATATAAAAAGTTTATTCATAAATATAATAATATTTAATATAACTTATTGTAACCGTGTTCGATAAGCTATCCGACTAAGGTTTTATCAGTTTGAGTTAATAATGAATTTTCCCATATTATTAACGAATATATTAGATAGCACCTATCTAGTACTCGAGTATTTATTATATTTGATCAGCGGAGACATTCTGAAAGAACAAATTCGTAACTCACAACGGGACAAGATCGTGAAATTTTAGAAAGATATGCGACGTTGATTTCATTTTTTGTAAAGTATGAAGGAGGTCCTGCATATGAGTTGATTGTAAATAGTTACCATCGCCCATAGATATTGACGCTGTAAGAAACATCGTCAATACGCCACAAACCTTGAGAACAGAGATGTTATGTCTCTTGTGCCTGTAGTTACAGATTATTACTGATCCTTTTAACCGGAATCCAACAATACTAAGTATAGCTGTTTGACGATTGAATATTTGATGAGAGGGTTGGTTTTATAACATTAAAAACATCAAAATAGAGTCATAAGTCGCTTTTCAACATTTCACGAGTGAAATACGAAGTTAGTTCTTACAGAATAGTACATAATACGTACAATAATTTAATAGACGCCTATTGAAAGGATTATATCGTCGAAAATAAATTCGATATTGTACGTAACTTTTAGTTGAAATTACGAATCGGACTAATAAGCGTGGTGGAATAAGCTCGAAACCTTTGTCTCAAAAAGTTTGCTTTAGCTCAGCAGTGGGTTTTTTTTTTTTTTTATAGAATAGGAAGGTGGACGAGCATATGGGCCACCTGATGGTAAGTGGTCACCAAACGCCCTTAGACATTGGCATTGTAAGAAATGTCAACCATCGCTTATAGCCAATGCGCCACCAACCTTGGGAACTAAGATTTTATGTCCCTTGTGCCTGTAATTACACTGGCTCACTCACCCTTCAAACCGGAACACAACAATATCAAGTATTGCTGTTTTGCGGTAAAATATCTGATGAGTGGGTAGTACCTACCCAGACGAGCTTGCACAAAGCCCTACCACCAGTATATTATATACAGGATATTACAGGGATATTTACAGGCTGTTACTTTACTATGTTAAAGCAACGTGCAGAGATGTCAAGATTATTTATTGCTATATATGTATAGATAAACATTTATGGCTAGATTTTAATAGCACTTAAGTTAGGCGCAAATGTTAACGCTAGTTTTCTCGTCACATTCAACCATGACACTCTTTCCTCTGTTAGCTGATTAGCAATGATTTCCCGAGTCAAGGCAACATGCAGTCGGTGAAGCGGTACAAGACGTCTTTAATAAGGGCTGTCACATGCACTGTACGAGTTCCGTTTATCGACGATTTTGTTTAGCGTATTTTATGAAACAATAAAAATGATTAATAAATTCATTACTCAATTTATGTTGTGTTAATTAAGTTCGTTTTATTTATATCCCGATCAATGTACTATACATTTCAAAGCAGTTTTTTAATGTTCTAGGTAGGTATCAAATGAGCAACCTGAGTATGTGGTCATTACCGCCTAAAATAGGTACCACCTACTGGTGGTAGGGCTTTGTGCAAGCTCGTCTGGGTAGGTACCACCCACTCATCAGATATTCTACCGCAAAACAGCAATACTTGATATTGTTGTGTTCCGGTTTGAAGGGTGAGTGAGCCAGTGTAATTACAGGCACAAGGGACATAAAATCTTAGTTCCCAAGGTTGGTGGCGCATTGGATATGTAAGCGATGGTTGACATTTCTTACAATGCCAATGTCTAAGAGCGTTGGTGACCACTTACCATCAGGTGGCCCATATGCTCGTCCGCCTTCCTATTCTATAAAAAAAAAAAAAAAATATCACCAGAAGTCGGTTGACAGTTTGACAGTCTTTTATTTATCACATAGAGGCCAGCGTTTGATCACTTGCCTGATTGCCGGACGTGTGTGTGATGAAGTGAATTCTTACAGGATAGCACTGTACTGTCTATAATAAGTAATTCACCATTTAGATACATTTATGCACTTTTATTGATTTGATATATAACCATTCTCATTAGTGTGATTGATGCCATTAAAAGAATGGTCATGGTCTACAGACAAATAATATTTATAATTATAAGAATGGCAATATTTTGTAAATGAAGCCTGCCTGACGTTGTATAAAAGATTCATCATTCAATTGAATTTGACACCCCTGACTTAAAGGGTCATTTGTGCATATATAATGTTTGTAACGACGCCGTGTTTATTTACGAAAAAGTTTTTTTAAAATAAAATTTCGACATACTTTTGTTGTCAAAGAGAAAACAAAATATTGCTTTTATCCTGACAACATTTATACATGGGACCGTAATATATGTTTATCATGAAGAATAAAGGTTTTAAAGGATTCATTCCGTACTTTCATCTTCAACGCCGACACAGACAAATAAGCTTTCATTTGTTTTTTTTTATGAAAAGGTTGATTTTGTTTGTGTTAAAACTAACATTTCTATCTACAACTAAAAACACCAATGCTTGGGGTCATTTGGTTTATTGAAAGCGTGGTACTATAATAAGCTACCACCAATTTGGAATGTAGATTTCACCCTAATTCGTTATGTGGTTGTTCCGTCACTGCATCAGTGCATTGTTGGCGGTTTTTTTTATAGCATAGGTAGGACGAGCCTATGGGCCACCTATAGACATTGGCAATGTATGAAATGTTAACCATCGCTTACATCGCTAATAGTCTGAGATATAGGCATATACATGACGGGACTTGAAAAACATACGTGAACAGATCAAAGGCTATCGACAGGCATAATTTAAACCAACACTTTATACTTTTCTTCCCAATAATGTTCAGTGGCACCAAAAGGTTTTTTAACACAGAAGGTTGATAGGAGACGACGCATTGGTCGAGACTAGGCTTCAAAATCTTGAACATCGACGTGTCACTCACTCTCAGTCTTCTATCGGATACATTTCGGAGAATGTGCTCAGGAATTACACGAACTGATTCCTCCAGCCCCTTATTACTATCGAACGGCCAGGCAAACGCGACCAAAGCGCCATAGGTACACAGTGGAAATTCCCCGCCTACGTACGAAGCGCTTTGAGTCTACATTCATCATTCGCACTGCGAAACTACGGAATGCTTTCTGAGTCCGTATTTCCCGATAGGTACAATGTTGGTGTCTTCAAATCCATAGTAAACAGGTTTCTTATAGGCAAGCGTGCTACATCTTAGACCGTGTCGATGGTTAACATCAGGCAAGTCAACGGTCAAACGCTGGCCTATTAATTGTAAAAAAAAAGATTTGAAAAAAAGAAGTCACTGTGACTTTCTGTGTTTTATCTACTGAGCTCTCTGCCCGATAGTATTAATCACGAATATAAATACTATTACAATATTATAGAATGTCAAGGCCGTAAAACTAATGATTAGGTATGGTTTGTAAAGATTTTATAACCATAGAAAACATAAAAATATACACTTTTATTTTTTGTATTAATAATGCTTTCCGTAGTATTATTATGTATGTATTATGCTTTCAGTTTTATTATAATAATTAAATTACGTAAAATTAAAGTAACAACCTGTGAATGTCCTACTTCTGGCTAGTGGCCTTCTTTCCGCTAAAGATTTCAGGTTACATCTAACATGTCGCGGAAATTCATCCGACTACATGCAGGTTTCCTCACGGTGTTTTCCTTCCCTATCGGTCACAATATCAATACAAATAACAAATGAAAAATCAATGAGGCTGAGATTATAACCGCAATCTTCGTTTAAAACTTACGTGTTCTCTCGCGCATCTGAGCCACCTCGGCTTTCTATTCTTTTACGAATTGCCTTTTTGGTCTTGGTAGGTCAGGAATTCAATTCTACCGAAAAGTACCGGCAAGTAACTCATTAGTTACCCTATTTCAAACTTACTCATATACATTATACATGTAAGTGAAATTAACTTCAAGCTTCATCTATATAATCTCGCATAGAATAATATGCCTTATTTATTTTGATACAAGCTTTAAAATTGATTGAATTCGAAAACTCATATTTGTACAATATTTGTCACTATTTCTATCGAAATAAAGGATTTAGTTGTGGATATATATTATACTAGTTTACAGCCGCGACTTTGCTCGCGCGTTGGGGAGGGGAGGTGTGGAAGTTGGAAGTGTGTACACTCCCGTGCCTCGGAAAGCACGTAAAGCCGTTGGTCCTGCGCCTGAACTCTTTCCGGTCGTGTAGGATTGCCGTCCCATCGGATTATGAGAGTTAGGGAATAGAGAGTGCACCTGTGTTTGCGCACACACTTGTGCACTATAATATCTCCTGCGTAGTTGGCTAATCTCTCTTGAGATGGCCGCCGTGGCCGAAATCGGTCTGGAGGACATTATGATTATTATTATATAGTATTTATAATATTATAGTAAGGATTGATCTATATTTATTTTAGGGTGAGGCCAAACGAGCGTAATTTTTTGAGCTGTAAGTCGCGTAACATTAGTCGCGGAATTTACGCTGCATTCAGTTTCATACTAGTCCTGTTTGTAGCACGCAGCAACGGAAAATTAGTTGTCTAATGACTTACGCGCATTATTTCGACCGAATTACGCTCGGGGTGAGGAGCATTGCACAACACAAGCACCATGTACAAACGATGGATAGCGTAACGGAAGTTACTTCCGTCCGTCTGGCAGCCTAGACAGATTTCAGTTAAACGTAAATTACGATAATGAAAATCCGCGACCTGTAGCTTAAAATATTTCGTTTGTTTGGCCTCACCCTTCTAGAAAATCAAGACTACCGTCTATCCACTGATCATTATCTGAAGGTAACGGATATACCTTCAGAATTCAGATATTCGTTAGTTTTTTTGTAGATATCGTGAATATCTTTAATCTAAATGTTGAAATGCTTAGAAATAATCATTAAGTTCACATTTTGTTTCATGTTTGTATATCTACTTCATATATTTAATGTCTACTCCGACTCCTACTCCCACTAGAAATACTCACACTATATATAATATACAGGTTACATCAAATTTCTATCTTATATAAGTGATCAGTAAACTCACCTGTTACACAAAAACTGTAGTATGAATGTAAAAAAACAACGCTTTCACTTCGATAAACATTTTGCTGTTAAATGTTTGGTATATAAAATCAAGACGGCTGAAACGTCAATATGACAATATAAATAGATATATAATCACATATATTTATTATACTTCGTATATATATAATAACTAATATTTAAGTCCATGACAATAATAAAAAAATCAACTTTTTGGAAGTCTGTCTTATACGATTTTGATTGAAAAAAAATTAGAAAGAAAACTTCTTGGTAAAAAACTCTTTTGTTATAATACGATTTTAAATTTGTAATGATAATATTTGCTTAAGATATTTAGTGCTTTTTTAAAATAAGCCTATTCTAATTGCTGAAGGAGTAAGTTCCGATTCCGATTTACTTATAGCTTAGCTATATTATGCATGCAGTTAAGTTAACAGCCCGTGAATGTCCCACTGCTGGGCTAAGACCTCCTTTCCCTTTTTGCTCCTCCAAGCTTATTTCACCACGCTGCTCCAATGCGGGTTGATGGAATTTGGCAGAATTTCAGTGAAATTAGACACATGTAGGTTTTCTCACGATGTTTTCCTTCACCGCAAGCACGAGATGAATTATAATCACAAATTTAACACATGAAAATGAAAATTCAGTGGTGCTTGCCCGGGTATGAACCCACGATCATCGGATATATAATTATTTATAATACAACACACTATTTGACTTAATTATTTATATCAACTTTAAGTTTACTTCAAAGTTCCAATAACAACTTCGCTAACATTTAAATTGCAATTTTTCCTGAACCCACAATGAATATAATAGATTATTCAAGATCTCGACCAATGACATCGCGTCCATTCGATTTCAAAGTTGCTTATTTTCTTTTTTTTAGAACTACGATATCCTATGATTCTTTTGAAATTTTCTTATATTTGTATCCCCTCCTATTGTTTACTGTTATTATTGTTTTTTTAAAGTGCTTTCACACATACTGCTGGCGGGATAGAGAAGATGCTTTGGTTAGAAATTAATATATTCTAATAAATAAAATTAAAATCTGCCTGTGATATCGAAATAACCGTTTTTTTATAAGTTAATTTGGATATTTAACAGTTACCAAAACATCCATTATTTATATTTTTGTATGTCTATCTGTTTGTCCGGGCTAATATTCCAAACAGGTAAAAAATACAAATATAAAGATTATTATAGGGAATATGCCCAGGCACCGTTTAGTTTTATTTCTCCACCCTTTCCTTGTGGGCTATTATTAATAATATTTTCTAAAGTGCAGTATTTGAATTCTTATCTAAAAAACTTATGATTCAACCATTTGAACATACAACGTATATTTTCATTTAATATTAATTTAAATAACAGGTTTTATGACATATATTTAAATTTTATTTGAATAAATAGTATCGTGGACAGATAACCGTTAATTGTAAATATATTATAAAGATTTAACGACTGTTTTGAAATTATGACTCAAAAATAGGTAAAATAAATTTGTAATTGGAATATATATGGCAACACAAGAAATGTTTAAGAACTTAAAGGTGGAGCAACTTATTATCAATGCATTAAAAAACAAATTTGTTCATATAATGCATGTCTGTACAAAGGAAACGATTATTATTAGATGTATTTTAATTAAATGTAGTACTTAAGGTTGTTGAGAATATATAGAGTTGTTACAACTTCCAAATATAATAATTTATCTTTATAGTAAGCTGGTTTCCGGTTGCAACAGCTCTATGTTTTATAATGTCTTACATTTAATGCCATCCAGCTCTCTTATCGCTGCTTATTAAAGTAAATCAAATTAAAGTATCGAATGTAGATTCTTCAAAAAAGAAACTGCAAGAAACTACGAAGTCTGCCTAATGTTTTTTTTGTTTTGACTAATTACTATTGATCTGTTATAAATGTATGTAATATAGATAATTTTAAAATGTTTATCCGCCCTAGTATCGTTTGTAATCGTTTGTATAGTAATGTATGACTTTAATGGCTTACGCGGCACACGTCAAATAAAGCTCCTGATCGGCGTGATATTTCTTTCGACACCTTTAACATATATCGTCATATTTCAGCGAATTACAAAAAACCTTTAATGAATTATACACGTCGTTCTTTTTCGTCGTCGTCGTCTTCTTTTTCATGAATCACTCAAACATTGGTGAAAACCGTACGAAAATCCATTCGGTAGTTTTTGAGTTTATCGCGGCCAGACAGACACGACGGAGGACTTTGTTTTATAATATATAGGAATACCTATTCGTTAAATGTTTGTATATATAAAAGATTTTTATATTGAATCGTGCGCGAAAAGCTACGCTTAGTTACTTGTATACGATTTCGAAGTTTTAATAAATTATTCAAAAGAAACGATTTCCAGCTAGAGTTCATCGCTCTAATACATAATTAAATAGATAGGCAATTTAACGAGGCGTTTATTTTATTTATTTATTTTAAAGCATATAGCCGTGCGCTGCGGGTTTGTTTGCGTTAAATATGTATTGTAACATGGTATCACATAGAATCCTTAAATTTGATAATATGTACTGAAGCGAACTAGTGTTACTGAGTATAATCTGTACCCTTACGCTTTCATGGCTAGAACACTGAACCAATTTTGATAAAATTTCGTATAAATCTTGAACCAGAAGGATACTTTTTATGTGTAACATCTTCCCTCCCTCATCAAATCGCGGGCGAAGCCCCAGTTGAAACCTAGTTACCTATGTGCCTTATATAACGGTAAACAAATATATACGTCAACTTCATATTTGTTAAAATTATAGCCTCAACCGATTTTGATGAAATACAGACTAAACGGTATCTTGGAGTACTTCCTAAAATAATGAAATGATTTACATTTGATTTTAGCCGTTTAGAAGATTACCGGAACAAACAGACAAAAATAGAATAGCCAAAATAACTTTAAAAAAAAGATGTTTTGAAATCAAAGACAAACAATTCATTTCTTTTATAATAATAATATATGACATTTTTATTTATGATTATTTTAATATATTTAAATAACGGGTGTCTATGGATGAGTACATCATTTGATATAAGTATATATCAAAATAAGTCTGGTTTAGTGAAGAATAAGACAGACAAAATATATTTACTATATCGTTAGAGACTATATTGTAATATATATATATATATATATATATATATACATCTGTATTTACGATATAATAGTTTTAATTGATTTAATTTAAACTAAAATATATATCATATTAATAAATCAATTGATTATTTTTTTTTATTTTATCCTTATTTTTTTTAACTGTACTACTGTTTTTAAACGACACATAAATCAATTATTAAAAAAAAAAACTTATAAAAATCAAGCCTATTATTTGTACACACAAAAACTAATTCCATTAAGTACTTATATATATTATACTCTGTTGTTCTGACTCAAATCAATCGTTTGGAGTGGGCCTTCCAATACCAGTAAATACTTAATTGATTGAAGTAGGCTTTTTAAAGCACCTTTTATTTTACTTTAGAGGCTTATATTAAATATATACCGATACGGAATATAGGTTCTTACGATAAGAACCGTCAAGAAAAACAGCAGTTACTCTTTAATTATTAAACCAAGATCGAAATGATGTAAAAGTAATAAGATTTGTCGCGCACTTACAAAGAGGTGAGGTTAAAATAAAACTTGTAGCAGTCTCACCGATCACTCAATTTATAGAAAGTTTTACGAACAATATTCGAGAAATATCAAATGACAGTCTAGTAAAGATTATTTCTGATTTACTTCAAATACTGTATGGTAAATGTAGGTATGGATCTGGGGAATTACCCTAACAGAATACATTTTAAATCATCCAAATCGGTCTAGCCCGTTTTAAATATTTATCAATATAGATTAAAAAAGACGTGTCGAAAAAAAATCTATTTACTAATGTTTTTGAAATAGGAAGTTAAAAATATAATATGAATCATAACTTCGAAAACAATCACCGATATCCGTATCTTTATTTAACTAATATTATATAATGATATTAAATGTTTTATAATTAATCAAAATAAATAAAGAAATTACTATATTTTAATAAATACATGATGAAATAGTAATAAAATTACGTGATTAAATACGTCTTATAACTTACTTGTGACGTCGGATGACGTTCTCCTCGAACGACACTCAAACACCGACTGAATGTTTTATTTTATGTAATACAAAATACTTGCCGAAAGAATTGTTCATACGTTCACTTTATATTCTTACGACGTTACGAACCCGATAAGATTTTAAACTATGCAAAAATGTTTCATAAACATGACTTTTTTTTTCTTTTCTCCTATGACGTATATACGCTAGTTGGGCGCGAAATATTCTGCCAATGTCACGTATATTAGAGAAGACACGTAGGAAATTAATTGGCTCCAAATTTTAAACTTTGTCTTGATGACCAGCCCCATGATTTTTCTCGCAATTAATTTATATTACCCTATAAAATAACATGTATGTAAATTTTTAAGTTGTTATAACGTTGGTTCGTTTGAAGACATTATTTTTATAAGTAAGATTACTTTGCTTGTTTAATTTAAAAAAAAAGTATTTGATTTGGCGCTCAACTAGCTATTTATGCTAATTAATTTAGTGGAAAATAACGCCATAAAAATAGCTTTTCGTATAAAATATTATATAATAAGTTAATAAGTCGTTACCGATTCGTCGTTAGCTAGATTTAATGGCTTAACATGCCGTATCGTGTAAATGGGGTTAAGTGATAGTTTCATTCCAACGTCGGAACGAGTATAGTTCTGTTGTCTGAGGACTATTCGTCGATACTTAACAACATAATAAAGTTGTATTTATTTGATTTGATAGCCTTCTTTAAAGTTTCATATATATTTACAAACTTGTAAGTAAGAAGTAGTAACACCTGTAAATATCCCACTGCTGGGCTAAGGCCTCCTCTCGTATTGAGGAGCTCATTCACCGCGCTGCTTCAATGGGGGTTGGTACACATGTGGCAGAATTTTCTCAAGCAGGTAACCTTACGGTGTTTTCCTTCATCGCCTTCATTTATGTGCATGATATTTCATACAAATTATGCACTTGAAAACTCTATATTTACTTTTACTTTAAATCATAGTAATTTGAAAATATATTTTCCTATTAGGCTTGACACAGGTTTTTTTATACTTAATAGGTTCTTTGTCCTATTGGATACCGTAATGTATAAAAATTAGTAAATATCATTTCATTTAACAATTTTGTTTTTATTATGCAAATATTCGCGGATACACTCTAAAGTAGACAAGAATAGTGCAATGAACTCTACTATTGGTATATAAAAACTAACAAATTAAAACAATTATATAAGTCGGTTATTGCTACTAAAACAAGTTGCTAAGAAACATGGCGAGTCGGTTTTCAACACCAGTGTTCCGTACAATATTAAATTAATAAATATTAAACAGGCACAAGGGACATAACATCTTAGTTCCCAAGGTTGGTGGCGCATTGGTGATGTAAGCGATGGTTAACATTTCTTACAATGCACATGTCTATGGGCGTTGGTGATCACTTACCGTCAGGTGGCCCATATGTTCGTCCGCCTTCCTATTCTATAAAAAAATATTAATAAAGAATAATCTGTTTAATGAGCGTAACAGTTATTAAATTGGCGTAAGTAATGCTGTGCACTTATATAACAACAGGCTCCTTATCGTAATCGGTGAAAATTTTAAGAGTAAACAAAAAAATCCGAAATGGCCCAATGATTAGAATGCGTGAATCTTAACCTATAATCGTGGGTTCAACCCGGGCAAGCACCACTGAATTTTCATGTGCTTAATTTGTGTTTATGATACATCTCATGCTTGGCGGTGAAGGGAAACATCGTGAGGAAACCTACACGTGTCTAATTTCAATGATTTACGTGAAATTTACGTGTAGCAGTATTTACTGCTACATGTGTATTCCAGTAATCCGCATAGGAGGAGCGTGGTGGAATAAGTTCCAAGCCTTTTCCTCAAAAAAAGGAGAGGCCTTACTTACATTCACAGGCTGTAACTTACTTTTTTATACAAATCAAATAATTATTTATTCGAGTAGGCTATCGAATCGTCATGTTACATAGAAACAATGTTACAAGAAACTTAGTAGTTACTCTTTTTCATTCATTTAATTACAGTCACCTAAATATAATTAAATTTATGCATATTCTGCTTCGAAATCAATACTAGCATATGTAGTATGGTCCCATTTGTTTTAAATGTAGAAAGGAGTTACATTAACCGAGTACGGTTTTTACCACATAATGAGAAGATATTATAGATTGTTACAGATAAATCAGTTTGGGAACGTTTTTGCGGCTGTAGTAGTGTAATACATAGTGACTAAAACCGAAATAAACCGGTTTGTACTAGCTATCACGTGCCTCGAACTCTCGCATAAGTAGCGTTAGAAGTGTCATGCCAGTTGGTTAATTTTTTTTTTTCTAATTTGTTGTTGGTATTTGATATTGAAATTGTTATGTTCACAATGAATATGAATGCTTTAATTACATTAGCTGAGAAAAAACTGTAGAGTAATGGAGAAATGTTTGTCTACGTTCTATTGAAGAGGAAACAAATTTCAGGGTACAGACGAGGCTTACGATTTAATACCAGAAAGAATTATCATTAACATAAACGATTTATCGGATAAAATCGAGGACGAGTAGGACTACGAAATGCCTGGAGTTGAATAAAAATATATATAAAGTTCCTCTTTATAAAAAAAAATTATTCATTCATCTGATGACCGTTCACTACTACAATTGCAAAAACGTCTTCAAGCTGATTTGAACTGAATACAGTCGTATTTACAGTTTTTTTTCAGACTTGACTGCCTCGTTGGTAGTAGCTACCTTATAACGCTACAGATGAATTGGGTTCGAATCCAGATCGGGCTAGTATGGAGTCATTGAGTTTCCTGATAAGAAATTCTCAGTACTAACCTAAAAATTAGAAGTTGATTTTTTTAGCACTCTCTCATTGCATTATGTCGGTAATGGAAATGTGCCTTTGTGTGCAGACTTGATAGTACAATATCCCCTGCGCAGTTGAGTCACCGTTTAGAACGGACGCCGGAAATCGGTCAGGAGAACATTCCACTTCCGGAATATAAAACTACACAAATATATGATAGAAGGTCAAAACAAATAAAACGCTCGTTCGATTTCAATGATTTATTAACAAAAATTATCAATTCTATATTATTATCATAATATAATTTTCATTACACTAAATTACATTTTACTTACACAGAAAGAGAAACTCAAAATTTACTTTTCCAATTATAAATCAAATGGACGACAACATAATACTAACAAGTCGAAAAGGCAACGTATTTTTGATTGAAATAAGATTTTAAAAACATTTACTTTTTATTTTTAATCTGTTAAAGCAATCACGCCGACAAACTTACAAAAAGCACTTTTTATATATATAGCAATTGAAAAAAAAAAATTATACTCTGACAGATTATAAATTTCAAATTCGTATCAATCATTGTCATCACAGCGAGATCAGAAGTCAAAATACTTTTAACATAATATTTAAATTTATGAATGGGCAAACGTAAATATATCTGTTGAATTTTATCATAGAAGCAAATACATTAAATAGCATAATTTTTATTAAATATACGTACGTAACATTGTTCATTCAAGTATTCAGCCACACTTTATTCAAGTAGTGTTATACCACTGTTTCATCTTTTACTCAAAAACGTTGATTAAAAAAAAAAAACATTTATATCCGGGTTTTTAACTAAAAATATATAATACATAGTTATTTTTTTTATTTTTTTCAATACACATATTAATCTAGGATTATAATAATATGCACATTACCCTTTTTTAATTCCAAAACATTTCTCTGTACCAAGAAAACAACAATTCTCTTTGTCACATAAAAAGCAAACGTTTGGGAATATCTATGGGTTTTGTTAAAACATAATTTTTACTTTGATGCGTATATTTTCAGTATAACAAAAAAAAAACTTATTCAGGTACAGATACAAATATGCTCTCGCATGTTATGATTATTCTGACCTAGCTTGATTCAACTGACTATTTATTACTGACATTTTATAGCTTTAAATAAAGGTGTCCAATATGTCGCTGTGATAAAATTATCGATACGAAATATTAATCCATTTTTATTATTAGTATAGTAACTGAAGCGTTTGGAAATTGAAAATAAATATAATTTATGAAAGAGTTATTTCTTGAATCACAACTTTTATTTTGAATTATTATTACATATTGTTCAGTAAATATATATAATATTTGATAATTAACTTCAAGTCATAAAACATAATTTTTTTTTATTAATTTTTATTTAAATATAAAATCAATTTTATTTATATTAATTGATGTATAAAATAATAATATACTTCATATTAATTTAGTACATGGAAATATCACTAGAAATGATGTACAATTACCATTCTTCAAAATGTTGCCATTCGAAAAAATATTATGGAAGTAAAAGAATTCCCAAATAATAATTGCAGTGTTGCCAGCAAACATATCTAATTACAGTGAATCGTTAAACAAATTAGATAATATGGCGTCGCTTCGGTGGTTTAAATCTATTGTCATGGTGAGTTTTATTTAAAAAAAAAAAAAAAAACTTTATTTATTAAGTTTGTTACATATTAGTTTCCTTATAACAATAAAACTAACGACAGTCCCTACGTAACAGTGCGTTACCGCTGAAAAAGATAACAGTTTCTGCGATTACCACTAATTGGAACTCTTAAGCCACCAACGAATACATAATTTTTGTATCAATCTTTGTTGACAACTTAAGGTTATTACAGAACGGGTGTCGGTAACACAAATGTTGACAACTTTCCTTCAATTAAATAATATCTGAGACACTTAAACGTAGGGATCGTTTGTATATAAGAAACTTAATTATTTTTGGTCGTTATATTGAGCTATTACATAAAATATAAAAAAATAAAAAACTCATTATACTTTTAGCTTTATATTTTGAAATGCAAGTTTATATTTTACACTATTTCCGATTTGTTGTAAACTATCTCGAATTCGTTTAAAATGCACAAGACCCGCATTTCTTTACCAAAATGTTATAAAATAAAACTTATAAACTAAACTATATTAAATTTTTTAAAATCGAATCGAGAACTTCGTAGATTGGAGATGAATATTTGTCGATTCGACTTTAAAAACAATTATAATTATTGTGGACATGTTATTGATCGAATAATTTGTTATTATTTTATTAATTAATTGAACTTACTCGTCAAAATTCCGTATAAGTTTAGAGTTGCCTTTGCAAAAACAAAAAAAAAAACAAAATACAATGATTCGAAATTCAAAGACATTATTTATTAGACATAACCACCACACCAAAATAAAAAAAAAAACAAACCTTACCAGAATATAAAAGATTTAATTTTAAATAACAAATTGATCAATCAATAACACATCCCGAAATATATCTACAAGTCACGTGATAAAACTTAGCTAAGACATTAGTCGAAGATTAAAACGCCGTACCCGTTTGCGGGTACACAACGAACGTACATCGCTTCTCTACCGATATAATTATATTCTGTGAACACGTTCAACGTTAGCATTACTCGTTATAACGTATTCAAATTCATCACTATAATCGACGATTGCTTAAAAAATTTGATTTGAATTTGTTTTTTTTTTAACCAAAAAAAAATGCAATCTATTTTTAATATAAAACGTGTGAAAGAGATAGCAACGTCTAAGCTAATCAAGGTTACGAAATGTGCTATCTCTTTTTAATATAAAACATAGGAAAGAGATGACAATATTTTTAAACCTGGCAAATTCCTTTTATTTATAGTACTATTAAAATTTTATTCAATCTAACTCATTGAAGACATTTTTAAACAGAGATAAACCTTTCATTTAATCGTTAAAAATAAATATTAATACGATTGAATAATTGCCTTATAACGAGTAATACCGACATATATATGAAATACTTCTCATACGCTTTAAAAAAAAAAACTATGATAATTTATTCACCGCTTCAAATTTTAATTATACAAAATATCGAATATAATTGAGACGACGAGAAATGCGAGTACTTCATAATATAAACAACCTCTAAAACATTTCGTCAGAAACGTTTCGCTCAAACGTTACAAACTTACGTTGGTGTCTGCCTTTTATTGTCCTTAATGGGTTGTTTTGAGAGTAATCTTTTGTTTTTCTTTGACATTTTCAGTGTAGGTTTTATTTCTGACATATATATATATATATATATAATTAGTACCTTTGTATAAATGTTACCCATCAATCATCATTAGACTCAATAAAAAACAAACATAAAACTCCGTTTATATTATTAGTTACCATATATATTGAAGTAAGCGCATTTCGAAACAATCTTCTCGAATATATTTTTTTTCTTATTTTTTTTTTAATAAAATCCACGATATAAAATTCTACTACGTAACAACCTTACTGAGATGTCGCCGTTCTATCGTGATATTGAAAGTTATTTGAAAGCGCTAGATAAAAATATCAAAATGATTAAAATACATTATTGCTTCAAACGATTTCATATTTAATATATATTACGTACTAAAAAAAAGCTTTTTCCATAGTTATAGCACAATTAAGCTAGTCCTTTCACAAATCGTTCAATTTCGCGTAACGACGACATCTTGTAACAAAAAAAAAAAATAGTATTTCGAGACACGAATTTGTAAAGTACAACATTTGTACTACGAGAAGGCTTCACGATAATTCTAATGTATAATAACAGTCCCAACAACGATACCACTTGTAAGCAATGCAAACAAACTTACAACTCATTTTGTGAATCCAATTCACATAGATATGTAAATTTTTTTTAAAACGTAATAAGAGCAAAGGTCTTTTGCGCTCTGACAATTTCAAACATTTTAAGGGCTTAAATACTCCTTGTATTTGATGATTTTTTTTAATCGAACAAATCGTCTAAAAATTATACATCAATAGACAAAAAATATATTATTAACTATGTTTTCTGTGTGCTGGCTGTTGCAAATATAAAAAGTCACTGGTTAAATCTTTAGACCATTGCTAATTACCTTGTCAACCTTTTCTTAATTACAAAATTTTCAAACCATAATAAAATGTTCACACTTTCATGATTTTGCTTTAGATGATAAGAATATTTTATTTAGTTCATTTACATTTTTCACAAACAGTATCGTATTATAATCACTTACATCACAATACATCTCTTACCGTCTCTATCGCTGACGGGGGCGGGGAGGGGGCCGTCGGCGGGGAGGGGAGCGGGGCAGGTCTGCGGCTTGATCGCCTCCGGGTCGAAGGCGTCCGCGGAGGCGACGGGCGCGCTCAGCGGTAAGTCCGTGTTGATGCCAACGATCTGCGTGGAAATAGGAAAATTCATTAGGAATTTATTTTTATAATTTAGCGCGGGATACAAGTACCGCTCATTATTCATCACACTACTGAAGTTGCAAATTGCTGTGATAATTGACAATTTATTGCATTTTTTTTCTACATAAACACTGCTCTCATTTTTTAGATAATGTAGTTACATAAGTGTACTAAATAAAGATATAAATTTTTGAACAAAATGAACAAGCGGATGCCACAACAGGCCGTGTCACGAGCACGAGCGGCGTCACCTCGGCGGCGCGGCGCGCGGGCGGCGGCGCGGCGCGGAAGGGGCGCGCCAGGCGCTCCAGCAGGCGCGGCCGCTTGTCGCGCGGCGCCTCGCCCGCCGCCCCGCCCGCCGCCTCGGGCCGCCGCTTGCGCCCCACCACGGTGCCCGTCGGCCGCTGCGGCGCCTCCGCGCCCGCGCCGGCTGCGCGCACACGGGCCGGGTTAGCGTTAGCCGGGGTTAGGTTAGGTGGTGTGAGCTTCGGATTATAAGTGTTATTTAGTTGGAACGTTTGTACAATTTAGGATGTTGCCATCAAATTATTATATATATATTTTTTTATTTCGTTCGATAGTAATGATTACGTAAAGGAATATTCTTCGATAAGGAAGCCTCGATAAGTTACAAACTCATTATACAAAAATACCGGAATCGATTGAATTGAGTATGGAATAGGCCCGTTCCGGTCCGGGTCCGTACCGGGCTCGGGGCGCGGCGCGCGCGGGCCGGTCCGCAGCGCCACCTCGTGCAGCACGCGGTAGGAGCGGCGCGCGCGGATGGAGCGCAGGCCGCTCAGGTAGGGGCTCTCGGGCTCGTCCAGCGACGACTCCGTGATGTCCATCTCCATCGTCGTGTTGTTGCCTGCGGGACTCACGTTGGTACAACAGATGCAGACTTTCAGTTTTCGACGAGATTGCATTTATGTTGTATATAAATCAAAATACGATTTTTTAATCGTTACGCACTCTACAGCCACACATCGATCATATTTAGTATCGCCGTTTGAAGGGTGAGCAAGTCAATGTATACGCGGACACAGAAAACGCTACATCTTAATTCTGGGACTAAGATTCCTTCGCGTTATAAAGAATATTTAACATTTCTTTCAGTGCCAATGTGGCCAGAGGTGATCTTTTAACATCACGTGATTTTTACTGTATTTATACCGTGTGCGTCTGTATACGGATGCGTTCGTCTGTGTGCGTGTGTGTATGTATGTATGTATGTATACCCGTGTAGTTGGCGAGCAGCGACAGGTCCGTCTGGTCCGCCAGGCGGCTGCTGCGGCGGTAGGGCGACACCTTCACTCGCGACTTGGAGTAGTTGGTGTCCGCCTTCACGCGCCGCTCGTCTGCGGAGTGGAAACGTCACACTACACTTATCGTCATACCGCTCTATGGCACATCGATTCGATCGCTACACGAGCTGACACTTTCAATTAATTTAATTATAACCTTTTGAATTTACATAAAAGATTTGTTTTTAGTTAAGCCGTTTGGTTACTTATAACTTATGTATATATGAAATTCAATATACTTTGACAGTTATTAAGTGTAACCATTATTATTACTACTAACAAATTCAAAACAATATCTACAAATAATACTAGTAGTCCTTTTTGGTCAAATAGGGCAAATAAAAAATCGAAAGCGAATTTGCTATTTTCGCATGACCTACTACATATGTCACACGCTTATATATAAACAACATAAGATGTAACACATATGCCGCACGCCAAGATATGTATGCAATTTAAATAACTGTTTTGTAAATAACTATTTATGATATTCACCTTCATTTTCAATTTCAACGGCGACTTCAATTTCGACTTCAGTTTCATTTTTGTCCTTCTCATCTTGCTTGCTCGGCTCCTCTTGGACCGCTTTGAGGGGATCCTTCTTAGGCGAATCGGACTTCTTCCCCTCCTGAACTTTTTCTATTTTTTTATCCTGAGGTTTCGGCGAATCCGCTGATCGTAGCTTGCGGTCCGTCGGTAATGCGTCGTCCTTCAACTTCAGCAGTTTCGACTGAAATACATTCAAATCATATGAAATTATCAATTTTAATAATTTAACACCAAATTGTTATATTTATCCTGCTTCCATTGCAATATTTGTCTTTTCAAAAATTTAGTGATTGGCAATCTTTGTTATAATTTACCGTTTATTGAAAGTGGGCAAATTAACGCTACGAATGACTTCATTTTTCTCAACCACGATTAAACACATAATTATATCATATTAAATATTAATTCCGATTTGTAAACATTCGGAGTCTAGCCAACTGACCAAGAAATACTCTATTGTAAAATACGTCAGCACGAGTGGATTCGAAGAGAAAGTTCTTTAACTTTATTTACACGTTGACGTATTACACGTCGAAGCAATAATTACCAAAACCTCAACTAAAACCGAGACTTTTTAGTAAAATTGACCAATATTTTATTGGATTAAAATTGGGACAACGAGGTTTGCAATCGGCTAACCGCACCGATGATGAATAAATAGTAAAATTGAATGTATGTTAACTTATATTGCCGAGATGGCCCAGTGGTAAGTAACGCGTGCATCTTAAACGATGATCGTGGATTCAAACCCGGACAAACACCACAGAATTTTCATTTGGTTAATTTGTGATTATAATTCATCTCGTGCTTGACGGTGAAGGAAAACACCGTGAGGAAACCTGCATGTGTCTAATTTCACTGAAATTCTGCCACATGTGTATTACACCAATCCGCAATGGAGCAGCGTGGTGGAATAAGCTCCATACCTTCTCCTCGAAAAGGGAGAGGAGGCCTTAGCCTAGCAATGGACATTCACATGCTGTTAATGAAACTTCTATTGAATATAAAACAAATTCAATATCAACAAATAAATAAGACATTGTCAAAACGTTAACCACAAGCCATAAATGACATGATTGTTTTATGTCAATAACATTATAGGATAAAATTCAAAATTGATGTTTTGTCAACAATATGATAAATCTATTTAAATAAGGCAAACACAGGTGGCGTTGAATAAATATTTAAGTGTATAACACGATCTTCTATAACTAATATTCATATTTTTATGTTATAGGTAGGCGGACGGGCTAATGGGCCATCTGAAGTGGACACCACCGCTCATAGACATTGGCGATGTAAGAAATATTAACCATTTCTTACATCGCCAAAGCGCCAGCAACCTTAGAAATGAAGATTTATGACCCTTGTGTTATACTGGCTCACTCATCCTTCAAACCGGAACGCAACAATACTAAGTACAGTTGTTTCGTGTCATTTAGCGGTGGAATATCTGATGAGTGGGTGATCGCACAAATTCCTAAGCCCACCCCGAATAACCAATTATTAATTTACATTTCAAATATATATTTTTTAAATGTATAATCGTGAAATATTTGATATACCATAAGTTTTAAGAGATTAGCTATTCTCGATAAGGATTATTGAGATTAATTATTACTTTAATTACTTCGTACTTTTCCATCACGAAACCAAACGAACCGATTATACATTTCTTTGCTTTCAACGGTACAGGAGCATAAAGAGATTTTTTCCGCAGACATATGCTAAGTCATGTAATGAAATTTTTTGTTTGTAATTAAACATATGAACGATCTTTATGAAAAAGCATGAAACGTGTTTGTGTAATATATTAGTAACGAGTTGTTTGCTAACATACTCTAGTATTATAAGAAGCAGTAGTAGAAAAGTAGTATTAGTAATAGTTGTAGCACGATTTGCTGCAAAATAAGCCAATTTTCACAGTACATGTATTCATTTTGTCACGTTTTTTACGATTCGCCTTTTCGTTTATAACGCTATATGCCATCCGCTAGACAGGCCTGACGAGGAGTGAACTCCTATTATGTCAAGCTGTCATTGTTAGCATTTTACGATTCAATATATATATATTTTATAGAATAGGAAGGCGGACGAGCATATGAGCCACCTGATGGTAAGTGATCACCAACGCCCTTAGACATTGGCATTGTAAGAAATGTTAAACCATCGCTTACATCACCAATGCGCCACCAACTTTGGAAACTAAGATGTTATGTCCCTTGTGCCTGTAATTACACTGGCTCACTCACCCTTCAAACCGGAACACAACAATACCAAGTACTGCTGTTTTGCGGTCGAATATCTGATGAGTGGGTGGCGATGATGAGCGTTATGTACCTTACATAAGGTGCCTCGGCTGATAGCGAAGCGCTAATGCTTTAAAATGCCTTTACTGCGTAGCATGCTTTCCTACGATCGATTTCATTGACTTAACCGGTTAGTATATGTGAGTTAAGCCAAACTTTCAACTGAATTTTAAACCAGTTGACTGAGCTGAAATTTTGGTCACCCTTTAGTGGTAGTGTAGTGGTAGAATTTTTTTTTCATACAAACAAGCCTTGATAAGTATTTTTTTTTTACTATGCAAGACTTTTACTTCCTCTAAATATTTAAAATTTTACATCTTTAATATTTTACATCTGGACCAATTATGTCATATCAATTCAAGGTCCGAATTGTTTTTTTATCTTTCTTTTCTGCCATTGAAATATACTACAATATACTAAACCACTGTTTATTTTATTATAGATATTAAATAAAAGCTAGTTTTATTTTCAACATAAACTTACTTTGCTGGAACCCTTACGAGTAATACTGTTATGTATTTAAAAAAATGATACAGACGTAAATAGGGGACCAGTTTTTAAGGGGGGCATTGCGAGAGCAACAAGGACGCCATGCGTATAAGCCTATAAAAGGAAGCGAGACAGGCACACCCGTCGCCTAGCTACGTCCGTATTGGTTGCAAGTGAGACTCACATCGTCCGGCACGTAGTCCCGGTCGCCGTTCTTGCCGGAGGCGGGGCGCGGGGTCTCCGGCGTGCGAGTCGCCTTCACCTAACACCACACGGGTTAGTACGAACGGACACAACACCACTGCCTTACTATTAGTTAATCTGGACTGTACACTTGTGTTGTTAGTGGGTGACATAATAAAAATAATATATACTTTAACATTGTATCATTAATTGGTGTTTTTTATTGTCGATCATAATATAAACCACGATTCATATTCAATCGAATTGCTGCTAATATTCAATGTATCCAAAAAAATGTAATAAATCTGTATTATTTTTTAAATCAAACACTTGAAGCTCTTTATTTCCCCGAATTTATTACTTTTTAATTGAAAACGGGTAGGGAGACTGACAAACAAAGCGACTGCTGGTAAATGGTCACCGTCGCACATAGACGATGTTAATAAGAAATATTAACCATCCCTTACATCGTCAATGCGCCACCGTCTTCGGGTACTAAGGCGTTATCACCCCTGTGTTTATAATCAGATTGGCTCATTCAACCCTTAAAAAGGGAACACAACACTAAGTATTAATGGTGACGAGAGAATATAATATATAGAGGTACCATCTTTGTTCTTACGTACATTATTCATACATATCTTTTTTTTTTTTTATAGAATAGGAAGGCGGACGAGCATATGGGCCACCTGATGGTAAGTGGTCACCAAACGCCCTTAGACATTGGCATTGTAAGAAATGTCAACCATCGCTTATAGCCAATGCGCCACCAACCTTGGGAACTAAGATTTTATGTCCCTTGTGCCTTTTTTTTTTTTTTTTGTTTTTTTTTTTTTATAGAATAGGAAGGCGGACGAGCATATGGGCCACCTGATGGTAAGTGGTCACCAAACGCCCTTAGACATTGGCATTGTAAGAAATGTCAACCATCGCTTATAGCCAATGCGCCACCAACCTTGGGAACTAAGATTTTATGTCCCTTGTGCCTTTTTTTTTTTTTTTTTGTTTTTTTTTTTTTATAGAATAGGAAGGCGGACGAGCATATGGGCCACCTGATGGTAAGTGGTCACCAACGCTCTTAGACATTAGCATTGTAAGAAATGTCAACCATCGCTTACATATCCAATGCGCCACCAACCTTGGGAACTAAGATTTTATGTCCCTTGTGCCTGTAATTACACTGGCTCACTCACCCTTCAAAACGGAACGCAACAATATCAAGTATTGCTGTTTTGCGGTAGAATATCTGATGAGTGGGTGGTACCTACCCAGACGAGCTTGCACAAAGCCCTACCACCAGTAAATTTTATTGATTGATAAAGTTTATTGATTGATAAAGTCCTTTTTTTAAATTTTTTATTCCACCATTACAAATACTCATGATTTATATTATGTTCGACAATTAATACATTTCGAATGATTGGACTCTCGATAATGGACATTCTATCACCGAGGCACAATTGATTTCGTTTCATAATCACGAACCATATTTCCAAATACCATAAAATTTGCATCA
This sequence comes from Nymphalis io, assembly GCF_905147045.1. Taxonomy (NCBI): domain Eukaryota; kingdom Metazoa; phylum Arthropoda; class Insecta; order Lepidoptera; family Nymphalidae; genus Nymphalis; species Nymphalis io. The sequence continues at coordinate 731,609 of NC_065912.1, forward strand.
AACAAATTGTTAGTTTCATTTTGAATTTAATATCAAAGTACTTTAAAGCGCTTATAAGACGAGAATTTATTCCTTTTTTAAAAACACTAAAAAAATAAATAAAGTACTCACAGATGCGTCGTCGTACCCATAGACCATCTTGTTATAAAAACTGTCAGCACTAACAGAAAAAAAAAAACATAACTAAAAACGACTTACCTTTAAAAACGGCAACATTGAAGACATACGATTTATTAAATACAAACTACATAATCCCTTTTTTATTGCCTATGTATAATTATAAATCGTTTACTCAATTAAATTCCCTCTCATATTTTTTTAAGATTATTCGTCACAAGATTATTTTTCATATTTCATTATTACAGAAAAAGATTAAACACGTGACGTGTTGTACTTCGTATGTAACGGTGCTCTTTCTGTCTTTATTAATTTGACATTTGAAAGAAGCAGACACAGCATTGTTTAACTAGTCATCCTTGTATAACATTTACTGGTAAAAGCCGTAAATGCATAGGAATCGATTCAATATATTTGATATGAATGTACGTATATTTGTTCCGAGTACTTCGTAATCGATACACACGTTCCGATGGCCGGTCCACCCGGAGCGTCGGCGGTGCTGCGGCCTCACCTGCGAGCGGCGCGTGTAGCTGCGGCTGGGCAGCCCCTCGGGCGTGGGCGGCTCGAAGGTCTCGCCGTCCGAGTCCTCGTACGCGAGCTCCGGGAACATCTCGTCCCGCTCCACGTCCGACTCCTGGAGCTCGTCCTCCGAACTCACCGTGTCACCATTCTGTTCGCCGTTCGTTGCAGCGCCGTTTTCCTTCACTTTCGTCTCGGGCTTCTTTGCTTTTTCCTCGGATAAATCCATCTAGAAATATATACATTTAAATATTTTATAAGAGACGTGTCAGTAGAGGCGAAAAAATTCTAAGCAGCTAAATACTCAACAGTTATGAGTACTTATAAAATTAATTAACATAATCTTACTATACATTAATTGCTGTGTTTGATGATTTTTTAAATCTGACTTTTGTAAATCGTAATAACTTTTATTAGTGTTTCTGCAGGCTAGAGGATTTCGACACAAAACGATCCACATCATCATCATCTTAACCGGAAAATGTCCACTGCTGGACAAGGGCTTCCCCCAAGGATTTCCGCAACGGCTTCTCGCGACCCTTCCAATATCGCCGGTCCACCTTGTAGGGGGGCCTGCCCAATAGCACTAATATCAACAATAAACAATTAATATATATTCCAGCAACGGCTACTATAAAACGAACAGTTGCACATACCTTTCCATTCTTTTCTTTGCTATCGCTTGCCTTTTCAGCGGGGCCGTCCTTTTTATCTGATTGCTTCTCTTTTTTATCTGAAGCTTTATCTGCTGTATTCTCTTTCTTATCAGAAGTACTTTCGGTCTTTTCAGCACTTTTCTCCGCTTTATCCTTTCTATCTATGCTCTTATCTAAGCTCTTATCGGGTTTCTCCTTCTTCTCTTTCTCGGCAGGTTTCTCCGCAACCTTCTCCGTGGATTTTTCAGCCTTTTTGTCGCTTTGGACGGATTTCTCCGCGTTCTTCTCCGCTGCCTGTTTCTCTTTTTCAGCGTTGGCAGCTATTTTCTTTTTCATTTCTTTAACTGGACTATCCGTCTGTCTCTGTTAAAATATTATAATAAACATGATATAACAATTTATAATTTACTTTCATTTAGATTCAAAAATATTAAAATTTTACTAAGTAATCATGAGCCGAGCTGGCCCAGTGGTTAGAACGCGTGAATCTTAACCGACGATGGTGGGTTCAAACCCGGGCAAACACCACTTATATATGTAATTCTACTGGTGGTAGAGCTTTGTGCAAGCTCATCTGGGTAGGTACCACCCACTCATCAGATATTCTACCGCAAAACAGCAGTACTTGGTATTGTTGTGTTCCGGTTTGAAGGGTGTGAGCCAGTGTAATTACAGGCACAAGGGACATAACATCTTAGTTCCCAAGGTTGGTGGCGCATTGGTGATCTAAGCGATGGTTAACATTTCTTACAATGCCAATGTCTAAGGGCGTTTGGTGACCACTTACCGTCAGGTGGCCCATATGCTCGTCCGCCTTCCTATTCTATAAAAAAAAGGTGCTTAATTTGTGTTTATAATTCATCTCGTGCTTGACGGTGAAGGAAAACGTCGTGAGGAAACCTGCATGTGTCAAATTTCACTGAAATACTGCTACATGTGTATTCCACCAACCCGCATTGGAGCTGCGTGGTGGAATAAGCTCCAAACCTTCTCCTCAAAAAAGGAGAGGAGGCCTTAGCTCGGCAGTGGGACATTCACAGGCTGTTACTAAGTTATCATTATATGTATTTAGTATGTATATGTACTTTCCAAGTTTCGTGTAGTTTCTCCTCTAAGTACTAGATGGCGCTACGTAACAACTTTAATTCCGTACTTTTTTAATATAGTTCAAGAAGTTTATGAATAAAGTATGGATAAAAATAGCATCTAATAGATCTAAGTGAGCTAGTGCTTCAGATTGGTAAGTTTAGACGTGCCTATATCGAGATATTCAAGTACGATTTAAATAAGCCGTTTTGCGCCTGGTTCCCTTTTTAAAGGAAGTATATAAACGATATAACATCACGCTATTATCCTCAATAACGGAGTAATGGGTATATATGCGTATAATATATAATAAGAAAAGCTATGATCTATGTAACAGGCATTGTACACAACCGGTTATACCATAAACTTTTTAATGTGTACAACATATAATTGCATAGCGATTATAAATATATAGCTTAGGTTCGTTTTCGTTTTCCTCTTGGCCACTATTACATATTAGTATACATAACACCTGTATGATAGTGCTCGTGATACTACTGGACATACTTTTACAAATTATTAAAATTAATGCAGTTTCAAGTAGCACATATTTCTATTCTAAGACTAAGTCATATTGTAATGTATAACATTAAAAGTGATACGAATTATTATCAAATATTACTGGAGACTATCTGTCATTTTGTATATTAATCAACGATAATCTATATTTTCATCTGGCAACAAGAACATTGACAGATACTCTTTATAGCGGGAAACTGATAGACTTTGAATTCCCTTTACGAGCATTGCGGATTCCAAGTTGAAATCTAGTTCTTACACTATATTAAAACTGATAGATTCTATGCATTTTCTTATGAACTGACCGTCCGAATTGAATAACTTAATGAGTTACGAAGTCAGTACATTTATTGTTGTGGTGCTACTGCGTGTTCAGTTAAAATATGTATATATAAATAAGTTTAATAAGCCTATAAATTTAACAAATAAAAAAGAAATGTCATTTTTATATTATAAACGTGTAAAAAGTTTGTATAACTTTTAAGAAAAAAATATAATTTTCTAAATTTTTTTTTCTTCTTTTGTTATGTTATATTGTTATCGTTCATTACGCGTGTCAACCGAATTAGAATCGATATTTATTATTTACCCAAATAGTCCAAACACTACGACCCTGAGGAAATGTTATTGAATTGAATATATTGCTACTTAAACCGCTGGATAGAAGTAGTAGATACATAAATACGCAAAAATAAATAGAACAATTTTATAAAATCACAGTATATGGGATTATATATCGGCGGGCTCCTATATTTTAGGATCGCATTTTGGACTACAAAAGTGAAAAAAAATCACGTACAACAGCGTAATTCAAACCCGTGGCGTGTGCCAAGTCTGTCATCAAATTTCCTGTTGAAGCAAAAACTTCATTTTTAACCTATTTTGTTCGACACCGTGACCGGTTAGGCTGTTTACACATGGCACTGAAAGAACCTTTACTGACACGGCGACAGTTAACTCGGTACGTAAAATAGCCTGTTTTTTGAAAACGCGTTACGCGTTCCCCCCACGGGAACAGTGGGGGGGTATGGCGGGCTCGCCGGTGTCCAAAGCGTCGACCCCTAACATCGGAATACCCACTAAAAAACCAGCGGTATCCTTTCCGTCTTAACGAGGAGCGCCACGGGATCGCTTTCGCATGCTACCGTGACGCTCTGACGGTCCTGTTTTTTGTGTCCCGGGGTTAAAAACCAGCTAAGGGGTTTAAAACCAGTTTCTTGTCAAAACGATTATTGAGTTTTTGTTTCAGGAAATTATCATTAGCAGCCCAAATATTTGAAACATTCGCGTGCCTCGGAATGCGCAATAACGCCGTTGGTCCAGGTCTACTATCACCAGTCAATGGTGTGTACCAGTGTTTGCGTGTAAACGTGTGCACTGTAATATTTGAGGAAGTTGGTTAGTCTCCATTGAGAATTGCCATCAGGACGGAAATCGATAAAAGGAACACAATGGTGTAAGTGCAAGTGGTTAAGAACTTGAAAATATATAAGATCAAATATACCTTTTCTTTATCTTCTCCTTTCGGTCCCTTACGAGTTACTATCTGACTCATGATATACCTGGAAACAAAAATTTCAAAACTAAATATCAATGAATATAAAAATCTTAAAATTATTAACTTATCCTCATAAAATTCGGTAAAAATGTTATCTAAAGCTACATCTACATTACAATACCGAGAATTCTTATAAATATAAAATATATACATACTATGTATATATAATTTAGATAAATAAGAATTATAATTATGAAACAAATATTCAAATAAAAAATATTCTTTATTCAAGTGGGCTCATAAAAACACTTCAATCGTCGTGTTGTGTGGTATGTATATACATATACATATACAATAGCAGTTTAAACGTTTAATTCTCAAATAAAAACCCAATGGACGGTTTAAAAATGAAATCAACATTTCTAGTCCAACAATCATTATCGTTTTACAATTTGATAACAATTGTTACATTCACGAGTGCGATGGACAATTAAGCCTGCATGAGTTAAGTGTCTGCATGCGCATACGCACTGCACTACTTGCATAAATACGATTTTGCTCACAACGATCGTCAATTATAAGCATTTTTTATAATCTACGCAACCTTGACTTTTCTATATTATAATGATATAGTACAGTACAGTAACAGCCTGTTAATGTCCCGCTGCTGGGCTAAGGCCTCCTCTGCCTTTTTGAGGAGAAGGTTTAGTGCTCATTCCACCACGCTGATCCAATGCGGGTTGGTAGAATAAACATGTGACATAATTTCAATGAAATTAGACACATGCAGGTTTCCTCGGGATGTTTTCTTCACCATCACGCACGAGATGAATTATAATCACAAATTAAGCACATGAAAATTCAGTGGTGCTTGCCCGGGTTTGAACCCACGATCATCGGTTAAGATAAATGTGTAATAAAAATTTGTACGTACAAAGAAACACGACATTGCACATAGTGTAATGGACATGTGACAATATAAGCGGAGACGTAGGCGTCGAATAGTTAATATTCATTACATGAAACCGGACTTTAATAAGTAATGAAATAAAATATCAATTTTTATAATTCAGTAAAGTATGCCTTACTTTAAGGTAACTTGAAAATGTCTTACTGTTGGACAAAAAACAAATCTATTTTTATTTTATATGGGTAGGCAAATGGACGGCCAGATGGGTCTCCTGAAGTCACATAGTATTTAGTCACCATTGTCCAACGATATTGGCGCTGTCAGTAATATTATACGTTTCTCACATCGCCTATACGCACCAATCTTTGGAACGAAGATGTTGAAAAAAAAGTTCCTAAAATTTTATATAATTAACGATTTTGAAACGGTCGAATTTCGACCACTAGGCGAGCACTTGTTCCTTTTATAACAAAACGAACAAAGAAACGTCATAAAGCCGTTCACATTCCTTCGATTTCGACTTTGAAGTTAATTGTTATAAAGATCGAAGTCATTATTCGCCTATAAATATAAATATATATAAGAAGTCCTCACAACGATTAAACCCCACTAAGACACAAAGTTTGAAAAAACAATAACTTCCATAGACCTTACAAAATCTAGACATCGCTTTAGTCGATCGATGGAATATTTTTTATACAAAATTCCTTTTTCATTCAAATCTTCATTGTTTCATTGTAATGTTTAAAAATAAATAAATTAATCGTTGTTAATAAAACACAACTTTAAATTTTAGACTACCCTTAATAATATTATAAATGCAAAAGTGGGTACAATTATTTGTTTGTTTCGATTTTACGTCTCAACTAATCAACCAAACATTATGAAATCTTGCATACACATTTTCAGTAGTACATAAAAAAACATAAGGTAAGCTACCAAACATCTCCTCCCCCTCACACGCAAGAAAAGCCGCGAACGAAAAGTACTCTGTTATAGTTTACAAATAAAACAGTTAAAAAATTTTAAAACCAGTGATTTCAATTACATATAAAGTAATTTCGTTTCCTATTTTAGGAAAAAACGAAACGTATAAAATATTGTACAGTGTATTAATATTATAACTCTACGTCACACACGAATAGATACGTGGGGTGAACAAACTCGCTTATACACACTAAAGGAAATTGCTTGTGGCCTAAAAAATTTGATTACGTCTTGTATAAAATTAAACAATAATATTTTTTGATTAAGTATTATATTACATAAGTGATCATCCGGTACAACGAAATAATAATTTATTATTATTAACTAGATTTCATCCGCGGCGTTGCCCGCGTGTTGGAGGGATGCAGATAAAATTGCCGAGTCCTTCCTTGGGTTACCTGGCTTCATAGCAAATTACATCAAAATCGATTCAGTGGTTTATCCTCGAAGGCGTATTCTCTCGTATTATATGTACATCATAAAGTTTTAATACAAACAGAAAACAACTTATACAACGAAAGTTTTTATTAATTAACCATCTCTTTCGGACAACTCAATCCGAGAGAGATAAAACATACATCCGAGTATGTGGTGTAGTTATAAACCTATACATACAAATATTGCAATCGAATAATACTTAATACGTATGCAATGCTTTGAAAATTCTTTACATAACCCAAATCGTGCAAATTCGCTGCAGGCATCTGTTTTTTTTTTATTACAAACTGAAGTGAATGGGTATAATTATAACAAGTATCCTTACTCCACGACTAAATTTCTAAAATATCGCCCAGTAAGGCTACGTATATATATAGAAGCCGAGATGGCCTAGTGAAAAATAATAAATACAAAAGTGAGTTTATACGATCTATATAAAATATATAAAAGTGTATCGTAATAATAAAAGGCCTTATTGGCAACTTGTACAAACGAAGTCAACGGTTTGATTCATATCAATCAATCAATCAACAGCCAATCGTTGTCCACTGCTGAACATAGGCCTCTCCCAAGGTGCGCCAAAGCTCCCTGTCCTCCGCCTTCCGCATCCAGTTGGTGCCCGCCACCTTCTTATGGTCGTCGGTCAATCGCAATCGAATAAAAATCAATATCAATAAAAGTCAATCGCAAAAAAAAAAGCGAATCGGCAAGCGCAGCGTAGGGCGCCCTCCAGCCAGGTGGACCGACGACCTTAAGAAGGTTTGATTCATGTTGCAAAACAATTATTTTGCTCGCTTTTCAAATATTTAGAAACGTTTTTCGCTTGCGATATTATTTGAGTTGAAATCGGACGTGGATTTGAATTTTTAGACCATTGGATTCTCATTTAATCCATATGTACTATATATATCCGTCGATAAATAATTCGAATTAATAATTATCTTTTATTTAGTCTTCGTATCGAATAAAAACTTTTACGATTAATATCGTAATCTTATAAACCCATCGCCGTCCCTCACACATTGTACCACACGACTCACACGCTCACACACACACACACACAATCCGAATACAAGTCGCAAGGGCCGTCATTAGCTTCATGAACAGATGTGAGTGATCACTAACACAAGTGTAAAATTAGACGTTATATATTGAGTGGAGACTGTATAATTTGAAGGCCAGAGTCATTGGAGTACCTTCAAGAATTTAGAAGTTAATTAATATTATATACATTTTTATTATATTTTAAATATACATATATATATATTTTTTCAAAAAAATTCATTTTTCTTGTTTACGTTGAGCGAACCAGACCTGTACCAGCTAGTTATTAATTCATAATAATATCCTGGGACATTACATTACACATAATAGATAATTACCTATATAACACAGAAATGTCTGTCATGGGTGTGATCGAACCCACAACCGTCGGCACGAGAGGCAAGTATCTATCAACCACGCCAACCGCCGTCGATGCCATGCAAAAGCCCCTTAAAAAAGCTTCTGTTTAACTTTTTCACATTCAAATCTAAACAAACATTTACACGACACATGTTTCAACTACTTGAAATGATAAACAACAGAACAATTATAATATTTTTAAACATGCGTACCGGCATCCTTTGCACTTGTCTAACTAACCTAAACTGAATTATTGAGTGTTGAAATGTATGCGCCCCTGGTGCATTTTGGGTTGCCATTCGTACTATAATATAGTATATATATATATACAATATTAATAGGAATTCAACCCGCGACCTACAAGGTAAAAAACAAGTGTTCTATCCCGCGATTTCAAAATCAAAACCGGTTCAGTCATTACTGAGACAGACATAGTTGCTTTATAATATTAATATGTGTTACTTAACTAAACCGTATCGAGAAATAAGTTAAATTTCCTTACTATATATGAATTGAATATTACATAATACACGTACATTGAAATATGACACGTATAAAATATAGCAAAAGGAAGATATTCGCGTGACATTTATAATAATAATAACGTTATCTCGCTTTATCAGCGCCCCGTTCAACCTAAGGTGTGTGTAGTTATCGTGTTTATCATTAACAAATAAACAAATTAATTTAATCTACATTTCGAATACTTACTGATTTATAATTCAAAATATTGCAAGCTAGTTTCTGCCCGCATACTGTAAGGAGAGCGGGAAAAGTGTCACCAGCCTGTAAACGTTCTTAAGGGGGTGAAGGGGCCGGGGTCAGATATTTTGTTCATATATTCCTGATAACATGGCAAATTGTATGCCTATCGGTTAAAAAGTTAATACGTGAAAGCGTAACAAACAAACAAACTTTCGCATTCATAATATTAGGATTGATTTGAGCCGTTTAATTGTGAGCTAGTGATTGACGTAAACCGAAAACTAGGAAGGAAGCCATATTACTAAACCAAGGAGTTATAAGAGACGTTGGAAGCTACGGTGTGCGCTTGTGTCACGCGTCTTATCGAAATATATTAGCATATATTTTTATTAATTGGAGCGAATGAGTAAATATTTATTTGAACTTTATTGCCAATGTTAGGTCATTTTTATTTATAACTAGCTAATATTCGGAATGCATTGTAATACCTCTTTAAATAACGATGTGACTTGAGCAATGAGCTAAGAACATAGCTCATAGTGCAATGGCGATTGGCTTCAAGGTATAGGATATTGATGAGCTGCGGTAACTTGTGACGAGTTACCGCACGCGTTACGACAACGCGCCACAAATCTTGGGAACTGTGCCTGTAGTTACACTGGCTTACTCACTTTTCAAATCGAAAGACACTAATACTAAATATTACTTCTTGGTGGTAGAATATAAGACATGATGTAGTTTTTGTTACAATAATCGCCAAAAATATTACATTTCTAAGATATCTCTAAGCAATATTAAAATATTGATCTACCAATATTGGTCTTCGGAAGAAAAAACAACTTCTCATATACATATACTGACGGAGTGGGCACTGCCCACATTATTATATTCAGACACATGATCTATGCGACCTTTATATGACGAATTTAATAAAATCTTAATCAGGTTTTCATTATAAACGCCCTTACTTACAAATAATATCGTTTATTTTTAAGTTGATGTCGTCCTGACCGATTTCGGACGGCGGTCTATCTCTGTGCTTTACGAAACACGGAACTGTACACACTTTCAGACTGCTCCTGAGAATCTCCGACAGAAAAACCCAATAACTTTTTCTTGGCCCGACCTGGGACCCTGGACCTCAGGATTTGCGGCGTCATATCTAGCCCCTATACCAACGAGACAGTCATACTGACTGACGTTTTAAGTTATATGATATATATACGACTATTCGCAAGTTACAAAATTTGTTTCCCCCGGGGTAATTTTCAAATCGGGGAGAAAGTACATCATATGTAAATATTACCTACACTCAAAGCCGGTAGTGTATTAACCGTTATAGCAACTAAAATTTAAGTACGTAATAATAATTTAACTACTAGCGTGGCGCGCGTCTACTAAGACGAGTCTGGTTCTGTACGAGCAACTTGTATTTTATTTACATTTCGAAAGTGGAATGGCTCTAAGCTACTTTTTATTTGTAGAAAACCTTCTGAATCTATACTTTATACTTTTACTGTACACCACAAAGATAAAAAAAAAATACAAAACATGGATACAGCCTAAATAAAAGCAGCATACAATTTTGGCGACCTTATCGCTACATAGAGATCTCTTTCAGGCAATCAACGGTGTAAGGAATAACTCATAGGATATGAGGTAGCTGGTGCTGTAATAATAAATAAAATAATATTAATTCGATTCTATACTAATATTATTAACGTGAATGTCTGCCTGTTACGCCTTCACGGCTAAACTACTGAACCGATTTTCATTAAATTTGTTAAGAGGCAAGCTTGAGCCCCACGGAAGGACATAGCTACTTTTTTATACTTATCACCCCTCCTCGCTAATACGCTGGCGAAAACTTGTTAAAGAAAAGATATCTTTTTTGTTTGAACACGTAAAACTAATAACTCAATACATTATATTTAATTTGACGGTGTACAGTTCATGAGAAACAGTGAACAATATCAAAGTAATCATCGAAAAGAAATTCAAAAGCTTCGCGCATATTTTTTTTTATTACTTATCGCTCTTTTTAAAGTTGTATGTAATCGTGTACTTTATAGTTAAACTGAATTGATTATTTCCATAAATATATCTTACTATGTACATGTAATAATGAGAATAAATACCTTATTTCTTCAAGTAATATATTGATAAGATCTTTAGACGTTTAAATGTTACGTTTGCTTTGTAAATATTATATTTATAAAAAAAAAAAAAAAGAAGATCGTCGAACGTCGTGCTGAAGTCAGTTATAATTACTATTTTTAATTTTACAATAGCGTAAATATGAACGTGTTTTCAATTCATAGAACTCCTCTAATACGTGCGACACGTCGAACAATAAGTCATTATTGGATGTATGCCAGTCTCGACAGCATGTAAGACAAAACGTTGAACTCGCACTGAAATAAATATCTACTTCGAAAATCATTTATACTTTAAGAAAAAAATTAAGTATGTTTGTATGAATAAAAATTTTCTAGAAAAATTGAAGTGATTTAAAAAAGTAGATATTTTAGAAAACTAACTTGAAATTAAACTTATTTGGTTGCCATGAACGTTATTTAAAAGTCGAACTTATGTTCAATGCTTGTATATGTAACGTTTAATGTGAAACGTTTTAATCATTCGTTCGTTTCGTAATTGTTTTAAAAGCTTTAATTAATTTAATAAATTAATAAAAAAACAGGTTATATAAAAATAAGAGTCTATTCAAATGACCTTTGTTTAAAAAAGTTCAATAATAAAGCTCTAATCGACAACCCAAATCTTTTAAATTGTTACAAATATGTACTCTAAGTATATAACAATAGAGTCTAATTTAGTACAAAAATAAACTGGACATAGGACAGTTACAAAAGTGCACAGGAAATAACGAGACTAATTGCCGATGCACAGACACATCTTGAATCACAATTAAACACAGACTAAAAATTACAAACCAATATCAACCTTTATGTTTTCTTGGGTTTACATAGATCTGATATTTTGACAAGCCGGTTGGCGTGGTTGGTAGATACCTGCCATTCACACTGAAGGTTGTGGGTTCGATTCCCACCCAGGACAGACATTTGTCTGCATGAACATGTCTGTTTGTCCTGAGGCTGGGTGTAATTATCTATATAAGTCTGTATTTACAAAAGAAAAGTAGTAAATGTAGTATATCAGTTGTCTGGTTTCCATAGTACAAGCTCTGCTTAATTTGGGATCAGATGGCTGTGTGTGAATAATGTCCTAGGATGTAATCCTAATATTGATCCATATACTATACAAATGAATAAAATGAAAGTGTCTGTCTGTGATTTCAAAATAACTGTCCCTTTATAAGTTAACATGGCTATTGACAATAGTAGATTGCATCTGTGTTTGCACACACACTAGTGCACTATGGTATGTATTGCGCGGTTGTCTAATATCTCTTGAGATTGACCGTGATTGGCAGAAATCATCATCATCTCTCTTTCTGTCATCATTGACTTCGCACACGAAAGAAGAAAACAGAACTTTGTTTAATTAATCACCCTCTAAACAATATACAGTTTAAGCCATTAATCCGTTGCGATCAAATAACCCGCCGCTAACAATTGTAATTTGTAACAAACAATCAACTTTGCTATGATAACAGTTAAGTTATTCCAAAGTAAAACATTGTAACTGCATAATATCTAAGAAAATATTTAAACTACCGCCAGAATAGGTCATTAATATTTAACAGTAACATATGAGCTGCATAATGATAATACTATGGACAATTATACCATATGTGTATTTCGGTTGTATTTGTACACGTATTGTATGTATGGGCAAATTCGTTTTTAGATACCTTTGTTGTCATCGAAAATTTTAAACAATTCTCTAGACGTGTTGCCAGTGATTTTGGTATATTTATCTATTGATAAACGATTTTTTGATAGTCCTACATGATTCTATTTCAAAGCTTTTCATTTATTTTAGATAACGTAAATATAAAATAATATAAATAATTTGTAAATAAGACATTGTAACATAACTGAGATAACTCGAAAAGAGTATTTTAAAGTTCAAGAGTGCGATGAGGGAAAAATTTCAATGATGGAATGTTAGCGCGACATTACAATACTACGCAACATTTGAATGGAGGTTAAGCAAATTTTTGTGTTCCAGTTTGAAGGACGAGTGCCGGTTTACAGGCACAAGGTACATACATCTTTATTTCCAAGGTCATTGGCTCACTGACGATTTAAGGAATAGTTAATATTTCTTATATATAAAAAGTCGAGATGGCCCAGTGGTAAGAACGCGTGAATCTTAACCGATGATCGTGGATTCAAACCCGGGCAAACACCACTGAATTTTCAAGTGCTTAATTTGTGATTATAATTAATCTCGTGCTTTACGGCGAAAACATCGTGAGGAAACATGCATGTGTCTAATACTACATAAGAAATAATTATTAAATTATTATTTAACACGTATTTGAATGGTCAACGTGTGTGTCACGTTAGAGACAGAACGTTAGAGATAGAACTCCTACTTACAAAACATAATAATTAAACTAAACGACCATTTTACTGTAGAACATCTTCAATATTTGTCCTATAACACGCGTTTAACTTAACATACCAATGTGTTTCGTAAATAGTGTATTTGCAAGTCAAATCTCGTTCATATATCTCATTTGACCCTAAGAGAAACCTAGGTTCAAGAGACACTGAATACGCCACTCCGAATACCTATTTACTATGCGAATATCTTTACAAATTGTTATTTGAAATTTGCAAATGCTAATATAAGACGGATGTCGTAACTAACAATGACAGGCTTTTATATTATTTGATTTTTATAATTTACATATTCAATTTAAGGAGCCGAGTTAGTCCAGCAGCTAGAGTCAGCGTCGCCCCCCGAAAATATCTCCTCACGAGAGGAGCTACAGATGCGTTTAGCAAAAGAGATTGGCCTTCTTTTATTATCGCTGGAAAAACGCGTTACGCGTTTTCCCCACGGGTACGTTGGGGGGGCGGGGTATGTGAGACTCGACGGTGTCCAAGGCGCCGAGTGCGCCGCGAACATCGGAATACCCACTAAAAAACCAGCTACCCTTTCCGTCTTAACGAGGAGCGCCACGGGATCGCTTGCGCATGCTACCGTGATAAAAGATTGGCTTACCACCACCCTACAAATACTTTTTTTTGTACACCAATGAAACTAAAAAAATAAATACAGATGAGGAAGATGTACAAAACTCTTATCCCTAAGATCTGTTCCATCCATCCTGCTTTCTCCCAGGCATCCTTAAAGCAGAGCGACGAAAATAAACTAATCAAGTACTTGGACGCAACGCTAGTCTAGATTTGAATTATCGTCGGTTATGTTGTGTACCTCTTTCTGTTTCGTATCCCCAGAATTTCCATCAGCAAACAATCAGCAAACAGAATAATAATCAAAAACTTAACCGAAATGTTTATGAAAGGAATAACAAGCACCACTTTCATACATTGATGGATAAAAAGTATTTAAATAATACATTTTATTGTAGCTAGCAACTGAATTAATGATTTCAAAGAAATAAAAAACATGACCGAATAAAAGATAAAACAAAAATTACGTAGCGTGAAGCCCTCTGTTGCTACAAACTCAAACGTCGGACAAACGAAACTCATGTTTAACTTAAAAAACTTTCGAATCAGTATGAAACTTAGCCTTTTTTCATGTCTTGTATTGTAATTTTTTGAGATATATATTTTCAATAAAATATATTTAATTCATATCAAAAAAAAAAATGCATATATAGCATTGAATTAAAAATATTGAGAGGTGAAATTAAAGGATATTTTTATTAAATGCCAAAAAAAAAGTCGTCGTTCAATTAAATAATAATTAGATGTCGACACAGCAGAGCCACCTACCGCCACAAACTGTAGTGAAGAAACCAGACTATATGTACAAGAATATCAAAATCGTTTAAGCCGTTTAGGTAGCGAAGAATTACGACAAACATATCGAAATTTTATATACAAATATAAAGTATCATCCTTAAAATATTCAATTGAATAACAATAATGTTACAAAAGTTATATACCTACAAATATAGTATATATATTAGGTCATTTTATAAATTTCAGATTCATATTACCGAAAGCACACTTGAATGACTTTCATGCATCAGTTGTCATGTGTAAATAACCATGCTTCCTTCTAAGCTATAGCTTTATTTGTGCACAACATGACTTGTTATAAACAAGTCTACAAATATATGTATAAAAGAAATTTAATTATGATGATAATGCAAACATTTCAGTATAACATTCAACTTTATATATTTCTCTGCTTACATACTTTAAAATATATATGTATTTTTTTTAATAAGGCAGAAGAAAAGTTTAGCCTTATTTAGTTTAGTTTAGAGAAATGCTGATTTTTTACTTCTGACATCATTGATTTCACATTCGGAAGAAGACACAGCATTTTATTTATGTATTCAACCCCTACACAACATTAATAGTTAAAGATACATTTTTTCTTGTCTCGGAATTTCTTATATTGATGTAATTTTGTATAGTTTAAGTTTATCTATATTTAATGTTATATGAATATGCTGTGGCTACATTTTTCTTTTTATATTTAATTAATAGCGGTGTTTACTTATAATATTAGTTATTACATTATTCTATATTTTCTTTTAAATGTATTTAGTGTTATATTCAGTGTATACAACTTGGTATAAAATGTTGGTACAGTGTATACAATGTTGGTAAACCTTAATAAATAAATAAATAATGCTCAAGTTTGTATGCAACAAGACCATAATCAGAGGGAATACCAGACCCACAAAGTGGAAGATTTTCCACAATCTCTAAGCAAGTGTAACAATTCTATATTAAATACATAAAATGTTCTGAAATAAAACAAAAGGTTTGAAACATGTATGTGAAAATGGAGGTTTTATGGACATGAAATAGTAGAGCTTCACCAGTAAAATATATATAAAAATTGACAAAACGCTTCACTTTCCAAGTATTATTTTCAATAAAAACTTTTAATAGTTTGTTTATGTAACTAAAAATTTCAAGTCATTTTTGGTATAATGACCTTTTGCACAAAATTAATTGTTATAGATATGTAGATATTTGTACAAAATTTAAATAAAGAACTTCTTTTGTTACAAATTATTAACTTTATTATAGTTTCTTGTGTACCAAATAATGATTTATATCTTATGTTTAATCCTCTTCGATTTATGCTCAAATATTGCATGCCTTTAGATTCTAATGACAGTTTCATTTTTCGATAAATAGACATACTGGCAAATGGGTCATCTAATGGTATATGGTCACGGCAACCCATAGACATTGCTATTTCGAACATCCGTGCATCGTCAATGCACCAACAACCTTGGAAACGAACATGTTAAGTCCCTTTTGCCTGTAGTTACACTGACTAACTTATCCTTCTAATTGGTCCATAACAATACTAATCATTGCTGGTAGTCAGTAGAGTAGAACAAAGCCCTACCACCATTTATTCGATATTTACTTTCAATAAAGTAAAATTCATTCAAAATATAATATTTTGTGCTTGTAACGACTCTGTTGTATCTCACCAACTTAAGATAAATTAGCCCTACCTATTCTGATCATTGATTTAATTATCATTACAATTAATTAGTCTCAAGGTCCTTGAACTGCTGAATCATACATAATATATTATATGTATTTTTAACTCAATTTTAATTGATTTTTAATAAATACAGATTGAATAACACAATTTTATAAACAAAAACGGCTTATATTGATATTTTGGCCAAAGTCTGTGTGATAAGTTATATTGGATTGGAACCATCCATTTTGGTATAATTAATGTTAATTTAAGAAAAAAATCATCCCCTTGTAATATTTTCACACCATATTAGAGTTATTTAATAAAAAAAAAAATCATTCAAACAATGTTATAAATAAAACCTTATCACAATTAAACACATAATAGTGACGATAACATAGAAAAATACACAATTACATTAATGAAGTTATCTACAAAATATTGATCAAATATTGGTTAGTAAATAAATATTAGATGAGTAAATAAAAGCTTAAAAATAAAATCCATTTCAAAATATGTTGAGAAACTAGCTATTATATAAAAACTTTAAACACGTTTTTTGTATGATATTACTACTTACCCAACTAAGGTCACGGTTATAAAACATACTAGATCACTTCCTTCTTTTTTTTGTGGATATTAGATGGCTCAAATTTTTAATACGAGAATTGTGTTATGAATAACATGTTAAAATCTCTTATTATAAGAATCATTATAAATAATGCTTTTTTCGCGTTAAATAATATATTTTTTATTTAAGCGCGTAATTATTTTTCTAACCTTAACTGCAATTTCTAATAAAAGACAGTTGTTTTGTTTATATTATAATAAATAATCTAATTAGGAAGTATTTAATACTTAATATAACTTGTAATTTAATGAAAATAACTTATAAGGAATTAGTCACAAAAAATAAATTGAAAGAATGGCGGGCGGCATAACATGGCGCGGTAATAAATTACTTTTTTAAAGTATATACATTAGGCATAACTTTGTACTTACACGTAGCCAGTAAGCAATCCACACTAAATAATTGTAATCACTTAACTATCACTAAGTAATACGTGAAAATATCAAATAAAATAAATGGATAACTTGAAAGCGTCGTTACTGTTCATCATATCTCAGCGGCACAAACGAAATTATGTTGTATCAGTGTTGCTATGCTAGGTTATAAGTTTGCTAAATATTTAAGTCTAAATATAATATTAATTGAGGTTAATTAAAGTGTTGTAAAATATATTATTTAATGTTTTATAAACAGTTATGTATTTCTTAATATAAATGTAAATAAGTAAATAATAAAATTATAAAACTACTATAAGACAAGTCTATAATTGAGGTATTGAGGTATTTTCTATTTTTAAAAAAGTTAATGCACGATCAACATCTTTTACAAAGATTTAGTAATAATTATTACTATTATTAACTTTAAAGTCTTATTTAAATTATGGCAATCTGTTATATATGTCACTTTTAAGATTAATAATCAGTATCTGTAACCAAACCTCTTTCAATTTATCATCGCATTGAATCGTAGTGTCAAAAATACCATGTGGGTTTGTTATCAAGTTGAAAAAAAGTAGTTTTCAAATATAATCAAATTAATATGGATTACGTGGTTGGCAGTGTTGCTGCCTTAATTTCTGGTAATGTAACGCCAAACCGCCCAAAGAAGTTTAAAAAAGCCAATACACCTATGAAACATCAGCCTTCGCCAAATGTGACACCAAAAAGTGAATTTGTGGAAGATAGATCAATATTTCTATCACCGTCGATGCAAAAGAAAAAGGCTATAGTGAAAAAATCACCTAAAAGAATATTCGAAAACCCAGATTTGGATGTTACTAAAGAAGATGAAGGTAACTTAAGTTTGACCAGTCCTAAGGCTGATAAAGTGAAAAAACATCTTAAAGAAGAGTTAGAAGCTAATTGTACAGTAGATCAAGTTATGTTAAGTCCTAAATCACCAGATAGTGAGCAAGAGAATCTTCAATCATCTTCACCGAAGAAAAAAATAAAAATGGATCAAACCAAAAGCAATGACAATTTAAAAGAAATCACACCAAAAAAAAAGAAAAAGCAGCGCAACTCAATAGTAGAATCACAATGTTTGCTACCACTTGACGAAAATGTAATGAACAATAATGATAAAGAAAATCTAACAAAAATTGTAGAAGTTACTCCAAGTGAGAGCCCTAAAAAGAAAAATAAAAAATCTAATGTTGTAACAGAAGCAGAAGTTAAAGAACCTGACACAAACACTACCCAAGATGAAAAACAAAAAAGCAAAAAGAAGAAAAAAAAAAAATCTCCACAGGAGAAACCAGAAACAGAAACTTTGACAAATATATTAGAATCACAAAGTCCTAAAAAGAAAAATAAAAAAAACAAAAAATTAAATAACACCAATGGTGAATCCGAAAATACAGATATTAACATAAATGCAGTCTCTAATAAAGATGCTGAATCAAAAGCCATAAAAAATAAACAGAAACCAGAAGCTGTGAAAAACGCATTGGAATCACAAAGCCCTAAGAAGAAAAATAAAAAAATGAAATTAAATAACACAGATGTTGAATCGGAAAATTTAAATATCAACTCGAATGCTGTTACTAATAAAGATACTGATTCAGAACATGAATCAGATAATGAAATAGAATCGGAAAATGAGGAAATCAATAAGAAAGCACTTGAAACAGCACCCGCTGAAGATAGTTCAGATGATGAAGCAGAAAAACCTGCAAAGCCTAAAAAGGTGGAAAATAAAAAAGAAGCTGTAGCAACAGAGGAAGAAATCAAGAGAACAATATTTGTGGGCAATGTGCCTTTTAGTAGTAAATGTAAGAAGGAAATCAAGAAAATCTTCAGTCAGTATGGTCTGATAGAAACAGTCAGGTATACATAGTTATATATTAACCTTATGTAACAAGACACATCAATACTGAGCTTCCTGAGAGCTAGTATAAGCCCTATAGAATAAAATACTATATATTATTATATAATAACAAAATATGAATCATGTGAAATTTCCAAGTGGCCATGTTTAATATATATTTTTTTAAATATTATATTATAAACAAAACAAATTTTAATAAATATATAAAAAAAATATAAGAATTAATAACAAAATACATGTATCCTATGTATGTATATGTGTGTATGTTTTTGTTTTGTGAATTTTATTACAAAACTATATAAGTGATTCACCCGAGGCTGATCATGGCTAAGCCCCGAGGAATAACATATGAATATTTAATAACAAAATACTACTTGTGCCACTCTCATATGTATCTTGATATCATTCAATATTGCTTTGATAGTTGTATTATCTAAAGCATTATGTTTCTTTATAATTTACAATGATAATGATAAAAGGTTTACTATTGTTTATTTTATATATAAATTATTTTCAGAATTCGTACAGTACCAGTTAAAGATGCGAGAGTGACGCCCAAGATGGCTGTGATCAAGAATGAGCTACACCCTGATAGGAGTACAGTGAATGTATATGTGAAATATGCTGACACCACTTCTGTAGACAAGGTGACTTTTTCTAACATTTAAAATACAAATCGTTAAATATATTTTTTTATAAATCTGCAATCAACCCTTTTATATTAGGTTTTAATCAGATTTGTTGAGTAAGCTTTTCTCAATTTTGAGAGTGCACATCCAATGATGTGTCATCTCTTACTTTATTCACTTCTAAGAGTGATCAGATCGAAGCCAGTCGATTTCTCTTTAATCAAAATGTGCAGTCCTTTGTATTTAAAAGGTTCATAGCCGGTTGATTGATGTGTCCTTCGAGTCTTTGCTTATAGGCCAAAGAAGACTTTTCTATTTCTTCTTCAACTGTAGGTATTTGCAGATACTTAAACTTCCTTGTTCACTATGAACCATAGTGCATTGCTTAAGACCTTTAGCACTTTGTTCTGGTAGCGCTGGAGGATTTCTATATTTGTGTGACTTGCCGATCCCCAGAGTTCTATGCTGTACGTCCAGACTGGTTTTATAATACATTTGTATATAATAAGTTTATTTTCAAGCCTTAGTGTTGATTTCCTGTCTAGTAGCCAGTACATATTTTTGAACTTTTTGTTTGCTTGTTCCTTTTTTGCTTTTATGTGATCTCGCCAGGTAAGTTTTCTGTCTAGATGCATACGTAGGTATTTAACAGTCATATGTTTTGGTAAAACGTTTCCATCGAGTGTCACAGGTGGACAGTCTCCTCTTTTTAAAGTGAATGTTATGTGAACTGATTTTGCTGGGCTGGCTATTTTTAAGTCGTTAAAATGATGATCTTAAAAAATATGTTATTGGGGCTCGAAAAGAAATTATTATATATTTTATCTAATAAACAAAATATTTTATCCCAGCTAAAAAAAATATATAAATATTTCTCTTTACAGAGGTTGCCTGGAAGAGATCACAGTAAGTGATAAGGCCGTCTTTGCATACCATATGTACTACTTGATCTTTTATATGTTTGTAAATTGTGTGCAATAATGGATTAATAAATAAATAAAATAAATTATTTTGTTATGAAACACTAATTGTTACTGATTTGTAATTCATGGTCGGTATTTCAAGAAATAAAGATATACTTTATGTTTAGCTAAACATACTATTATATGAACATGCAATATTTACCTTACTTCAAGTCTGTGACCTGATTATTAAATACTTCTCGAATATAAAAGACCGGACTAGACATATTAAAATTTACATATTCATTCAAATTATTCAATTTCAGGCCCTAGCAGCTAATAACACGGTTCTAAATGATCATCACCTCCGTGTGTCTCGTAGTGATACAACGGGAGCAGCTCATGATCCGAAATGTTCAGTATTTGTGGGTAACATACCATTTGCATTGGAAGATGAAACATTGAGGGCTAAGTTTGAAAAGTGTGGTGATATTGAATCAGTTCGGATTATAAGAGATAAGAAAACAAATGCTGGAAAAGGTAAAGAAAAATTATTATAGTATCAATAAACACAGCAAAGAGCTTAATAAATAATGCTTAAATTATGGCTGATATGTATGATGTTCTCTTAGTGTGCTTGAGTTATCTGTGAACTGAATTTATAACCAGCAACTAATGCTCAGATTTGTACCCCTGATCATCTGTTACAATCAGTGATTCCCAACCTTTATTAGGCCATGGCCCACCTTAACATTTCTAAAATTTTTATGCCCCCCATACAAAATTTTTAACCTTCAAAAATTGTTTTGTTCCCTTAAGAAATATAAATGATAAGTTTTCGTAAGAAATCACTATGAAATTGTGGTGAATCCTCGACGAAGTTTACTTAACGGCTAATTACCCAGTTGATATTTTGGTGACGTCAAACGAAATTATACCTCATAATTATTTACAGCATTTTTTTAAGAATTTGCCTTTTTTTTTGTTAAATTTGTCACCGATATTTGGCATTGCATTTAAATAACCCAAAGCGAACGGGTTAAAGTCGTGTCGAGTCCATTTTTAAATTGCTCTCCCTTAAGTATCAAATTGCCCCCCTGTGGGGCGTGGGCCGTTGGGAAACACTGGTTACAATTGTCTTTTGCTATACTCAATAAAAACTACTTTTAAGAAAATACTTCTATTCAAAGCCCTGTGATTATTATAGTATGCTTGTAATAGAGAAATAAAAAAATAAAAGTAAATGCAGCCAGTACAGCCTGTAAATTTTCCCACTGCTGGGCTAAGGGCTCCTTCCCCTTTGAGAGGTGCGGAGTTTACACCACCACACTGCTCCTATGCGGGATGATGGATATATATGCGGCCGAATTTCAGTGAAATTAGACATGCAATTTTCCTGATGCATGTCTCCCTTTACCGCTAAACACTGGTTAAATTATAAAAACAAATTAAGCTAATGAATATTCAGTGGTGCTTGCCTAACAATAACTTAACTGATAAGTTAAGATTCACGCGTTTATAATTTGGTACAGGTTTTGGCTACATCAATTTCGCATCCAAAGACGGCGTAGAATTAGCACTTGCACTTACAGAAGAGGATCTCACGATAAAAAATAGAATTATGAGAGTGAAGAGATGCACTCAAGCTGCACAGAGGAACACCGGGAAACCCGATCGAAGAATCCAGGGACAAGTTCCAGGCAATCAATTCGCGAGAGGCAGGTTCCCTGACAAACAATCAAATGATGAAAGGAGTGGTGGAGCGTATAGACGAGTAATGAACAAAAGGAGACATCAGGTGAGTAATATCAAAATTGTGACTTATTGAAGGATTTTGCTTGATGCACAAGACCTAGCTTACTAGGGTATTATGTTAGATATTATCACTAGGATTGTAAAAGATAATGTAACGTAATTTTGGTGTACGTTACATGGATGCCTTATTTTAAAATAAATACGACAAATTTATTAAAATTTATAACCTAAAACATTAGTTGTCATGTGTCAATTGACTTTGACAGCTGTAACTATAATCATGTTTATACAATAATTGAAAAATACCGCTAAATTTGACGTCTCGTCATAATGCAAATTTTTATGCATTATACATTCTCGAACTAATTTTAATTTATTATCTTTGAGATGCTCTTTGACATTTGGTGACCTAAATTAGTTTTTGCAGTTTTTGTAACTTTTATTTTTTGTAAACTCATAATATTGTTTAAAAGTACAGTTTTCATGAATAATATTCCACATTTTGGTTGAATTAATTATAATCCATATTGTATTATTTAAATAATCGTGGATTTGATATTATCCTGGTAAACCTCTTGGGAATAAAATTCGAATTGGATTCTTAAGAAACCTACCCTTGGAAGATTTATTTCAAGATGTCTTCATGATATTCTTTGGAAAGACTTTAAGGAGGCTTAAACTTTAATTAAGTAACTTAAAGAACTGGACTATGGTATGTAATTTCTACATATTATTTTCGCCGCTGTAGTGGAACCGCGTGTGATTTATATAAACTGTAACTTAATATTTTATTTTATAAGTTGGCATTCAAAGGATTCCAAAAATATTTACATATTGAAATTTTGTATTTAGCTTAGAAAATTAAACTTTGGTAATATTTATAATTATAACATTAATTTATATCCATTTAGATAACAACTTATTGTTTTGTTAATCTTATTTTGTAAAATTTTACTTTGGCACTTGCTAAGAATTTAAAAATAAAAAGAAGAAATTTGTTGATGTAACTTAATTATATTAACTTTAAACGGATATAATCATCCTGGCGCCCGAGCATTTTGCATTTTGGAATTAATAATGTAGAAAATAGATTTACTATCCATTTGGTAAATCGATATTGTAATAATGTGGATACTTATTCTGACTTCCGGAGCACTATTATTTAGAGGTTTGTTTAATTTCTATTTTTCCATCTCTACCGATTTTTATTTTTATTTGCTTCTTTAGAACTTTAAATTTAATGTAACAATTTTACAATTACAACCACAACCTACACCCATATATAAAAATATTAATATTACAATAATTAAAAAATATATATAAACATTTAAAATAACTTAATGATTATTTAAGATTTGATCATCAAATATATATTTATATATAGTAATATATTTATTACTTATAAAATTTGTTTTCCTTCTAAGGATGGGAACGATGGTCCACCGAATAAGCGTCAGAACATGAACCAGCCGCACAAGGAGAAGAAAACGAGGAAGGAGTTTGTTGGGATCACAGCTGAGAAGAAAAAGGTAAGATTTGTAACAATTGTTGGCACGGGTACAAATGATGTTAAGTATGGGAATTAATTATCCTATTGGGTGAGGTATATAATATATAAATAAAAGTATATAAATTGCTTGTTCGTTTCTTTTTTTTCTTTTAGAAAATAGGAATGCGGACGAGCATATGGGCCACCTGATGGTAAGTGGTCACCAACGCCCATAGACATTGGCATTGTAAGAAATGTTAACCATCGCTTACATCACCAATGCGCCACCAACCTTGGGAACTAAGATGTTATGTCCCTTGTGCCTGTAATTACACTCATCAGATACTCTACCGCAAAACAGCAGTACTTGTTATTGTTGTGTTCCGGTTTGAAGGGTGCGCGAACCAGTGTAATTACAAGCACAAGGGACATAACATTTTAGTTCTCAAGGTTGGTGGCGCATTGGTGAACACTTACCATACACTTACTCATATCCTCGTCCGCCTTCCTATTCTATATAAAAAAAAAGAGTGGGTTGTACCTACCCAGGCGAGCTTGCACAAAGCTCTACCACCAGTGACCAGTTGTTTGCATATATTAATATCAGAAACTACCTGTTCTTTTTGGAAATGTTCGTTTTTAGTATCTTCCTTATCCTTTACAGCGAGGCAGTGACTTTAAGCATCACCTATTCTGCAAATTCACACTTAGGACGCAGATCTATTCTATAATATTAAAATATATCTTTATCTTTAAATATAATTTTCCAAGAATACTACCATAGAAGTTTTAAAAATATGTACATCTGGTAATGTAAGCATATCATTTGAGGAAAATATATATTGAAGTAATATTTTATACCAAGATATTGAAGAATTTATATTTGATTATTCATAGCTTGTATTAAGAATATTTCAGCTAAAAATAATAGGCTGCAAATATCATATATAAGGGAGAAATTTGGAACGAATTCCAGCACACAACTTCACTCCACAATACACCAACCCTCATCGGTGAATACATATCCATAGAATGGCAGAATTACGTCCCATACATGCCATTTATTTTCTTTCCCCGAGTCAAAAGGAAAAGTATTCGGTACAGATAACTGTTCCCGCTTAGGTATCATAACTCTCTTAAGTACAAAAAAATGTATAATTTAATAATTTTAATATTTAATTATTTTCAGAAACAAAAATTCAACAAGGGGTTGAAGAAAAAGAAAGCTTTGAGTGAAATATTAACGAAGTAGTTTTATCTACTTTTGTGTGATTATTGATACATATTGTAAGTTATTTTTAATGCTAATTTTACATAATAAACTTGTTAATTTGACTGTAATTTGTTTTATTTAATATATTCACCTTTAAAACAAACATGTGATACGTGATGTTTTACAGAATATATTTATTATAATTAATTGTAGAAAAAAAACTACATAAATATCCCGGAGTATGACCTCGGAAAGCACGAAGTCGTTAGTCCTGCGCCTGAACTCTTTCGCACACACTTGTGCACTATAATATGTCTGCGCAGTTGGCTAATCTCTCTTGTCAGAAGGACATATTCACTATATACATATTAAGATTATTTATTTATTTATAATAATAATAATAATGTCCTCCAGACCGATTTCGGCCAATCTCAAGAGAGATTAGCCAACTACGCAGGATATATTATAGCGCACAAGTGTGTGCGCAAACACAGGTGCACTCTCTATTCCCTAACTCTCATAATACGATGGGACGGCAATCCGACTCGACCGGAAAGAGTTCAGGCGCAGGACCAACGGCTTTACGTGCTTTCCGAGGCACGGGAGTGTACACACTTCCAACTTCCAGACTCCGGGCTGCTACTGAGAATTTTCTGACAGAAAAACCCAATAACTTTTTATTGGCCCGACCTGGGAATTGAACCCAGGACCGCCGGGTCTGCGGTCTTATATCAAGCCACTAGACCAACGAGGCAGTAAAATTTATTTATTTAACGCGCAAAAGGATAAAGAAAACAATATAATAATTATTTGGTACAGTTTTATTGTATAATTGTCATTACAAAAATGTCAATGTTAGCAAAAATAATCACAGTCTGACACTTCTATTCTATACACAGTTGTATGCAGTGGAATTACAGTATTGCCCGCTCAACTTACACTACGTACAAGGAAAATTATTACAACTATAGTAAGATAATAAATAGATGTTCTTTCAATTGTAAAATTTCTCGCAAGCACCATTGTTAATAGAAAAAAAAATAAATAAAAAAAATATTCCAATAATCCAATCCGATATCGACCTGTCCTGCTCTTGTTATAGAAAATGATAAACTTATATATTAATTACCTTACACAGTACAAAACTTAATCTAAAGTATTTTACGCTTACTGTACAAATATATATTGTTCTAAGTCAACCAATCGTAATCGAAAATTCCCACTAAAAATACGGATCCGGATCAGAGACGGCGCTCCAAGAGGCAACTACGTTAGATAAAAACTAAACCGCCACGAGCGTTTCGGGGCTCCCACGAGTAATTTTGCAAGGCCGATATAAAGATCACCGGTACGTCTATGGCACCATCCTATCCTACGGTAACTCATCGGGCGGGCGGCCGAGCGGCGCCGACGGCGGGCGGGCGACTAGCCGCGCTTGAAGCGCAGGATGGTGAGCGTGACGACGAGGAACAGCGCGATCCAGGCCAGCGTGGCCACGAAGCCGAGGTACACGGCGGGCTCGGCCAGCGGCCAGCCGCGCGTCAGCACGGCGCGCAGCGCGGACGTGGCCAGCGTGAGCGGCAGGCACAGCGCCACGCCGCGCAGCGCCCACGGCATGCCCTCGATGGGCCAGATCACGCCGCTCAGCAGCAGCGTGGGGTAGAACGAGCCCAGCGCCAGCTGGATGGCGTTGCGCTCCAGCTCGCACGCCGCCGAGATCACGAACCCGAAGCACATGCCGCACAGCCCTGGGGGGGGGGGATGTTAGCGACGCTCACACTCCGCCGGCCGGACTTGCCGTGGCCCGAGATTAAGTATCGAGGGCTCGCTCACCTTGAAGTAGAGTCAGCATGATGACGTAGGCGATGTTTCCGTTGCACTTCACTCCGAACACGAGGATCATGAAGAGGAGCACGAGGGCGGTCTGGCCGCACATCACCACGAACTGGGTGATCACGTGCGAGAACAGGATCTCTCCGGGGGACACTCCGGCGACCCAGGACCTATCGAGCAGACCCTCCATCCTCTCGACGATCAACGCCGACGATGTCAAAGCGACGGCCAGGAAGAATACGATCCTGTGTGAATGAAACGGACATATATTCGCTTGTGTTTTTACTGTGGGTTAAAGTAGGACAGCTAGTTATCCTCATAAAAATAATAGTAATAATAAAAGTTCAAAGTTCTCACGTGAGAATTACGCCTGGCGCTACGAAGTCAGTGAAAGAAGGATTGTTGTCTCCGTAGATGGGATCCTTGAAGTCGATGGGGATGTCCCCCACCTTGGGGTTGTAGTGACAAGTCGATAGCAAGTCCTGAAAAAAGGTAACGAGATCGATTAATGGACATTTTTGGTCGTACGAAATTTGGTAATATAGCCAAGATTATTTTAGTATATATTACTAAGATAATATGTATCTTATGCCTGGAATTTTACTAGCTTATTGATCCTTCAGACTTGCAATTGGAATATTTCACATTATATATAAAGATAATATATCACACTGCACAAATAAAACCAAGAAGAAAATAAATAACTACGAAAACAGAAATTACAAGACTAATAAAAACGTACCTTAGCAAAGTCCCGGTACGAGAACTGTATGTCCCTGTTGAGCATGAGACCGATCTGCTGGTTGGACATGTCCAGCCACACTTGAACCTCAGAGGATGATATTGTCTCGTTGTCTGCTGTGTCCGCTGTAGGTCAAAAATTGTTGGGAATTAGTTAGTTCTTATAATATGCCGAGATAAGCCGAGATGGCCCAGTTGTAAGAACGCGTGAATCTTAACTGATGATCGTGGGTTCAAACCCGGGCAAGCACCACTGAATTTTCATGTGATTAATTAGTGACTATAACTCGTCTCGTGCTATACGGTAAAGGAAAACATCGTAAGGAAACCTGCATGTATTTAATTTCACTGAAATTCTGCCACATGTGTATTCCACCAACCCGTATTGGAGCCGCGTGGTGAAATAAGCACCTTATCATCAAAAAGAGCGAGGAGGCCTTAGCCTAGCAGTGGGACATTCACAGGCTGTTACTAAAATACTGTATCAACTATAGACGTATCCTTAGTGATGCTATGCTATCTACATTATTTCCATCCCGATATTCCGTTCATTTTTAAATTAAATCCAACAGTTCCTAACTAGCTTTTCTTATTCGACAGAACGTTCAAGAAAATTCTAGAATCTTCCTTACAGGTATAACCATAAGTTCGAGGTAGTTCAAAGTCAATTAAATATTGGATTTATAACGATTACGGTCACGACACACATTTTCGGACTAGTTAACAGCTCACTTGTGTAAGTGCACAAAGGAGCACAAACACAGACACTATTCTCGCGCTCAAACTGATATGGGACGACATCGATACCAGCCAGACGTATGACCAATGGCTTAATTTTTCGAAGAAAGCCCAATACTCCGAGCTACTATTTAAAATTTCTACCCGAGTCTATATTTTTAAGCTGACCGTGGAGTAATCGAAATAGCTAATAATCAAGCTTACCTAAAGTGAATAATAATAATAATAATAAGGAAAAACAACGCTGCAAGATAAAAGAATTATATCGTTGCTTTAAAAACGCGATTCATCGCATCGTGATCTAATGCAATAGAAAATTTTACAAAGAAGAAAGAGAAGAAATGCAACTCACCTAAAGCCAATCTAGCAACCAAAGAATCCGTATAATTCTCATTAAAGTATATCGCTCCCCAAGCGTCGCCGACTTCCACAGCGTGGATCGCGGAGCTCAAGTCGGCGTAATACTCCTTGATTATGGACTGGTTCTTGAGGTTGGCGAGGTATCGACACGAGAGGTTCTTCATGGAGCAGGAAGCGTTGTAGGGACAGTTACCATCTATCACGTTCACATCGTCGTTCACGATCGCCTGAGGAAGCGAAGTACGACTTTCATTTATGATATTCAGAAACATTTAGTTGACAAAAATATTTGCGTGTAAGCAATGTTTGTAATAACAATAAATCTATTTCTTTAATATTTTATTTAAATAAAAATGTGTGAATTTAACAAGATATAATACTGAAATTAATTATCGAATTAGTTATTAAATTTTGATAAATGATACATGGAAATATTGGAAGTCATGATTTAAAGTTGAATAGTAAGTTGTTTGAATATTAAGTTGTAGATAAACAGGCTTGAAAAACGGTGGTAAATGAAATAGATTGGGTGAATGGTACTTACAAGTCGAAGACCACTTGGATCTCTTCCAATCGCAAGACAGAAAAGGATGACCTGCATGACAGGCAAAGCGAAGATGAACAACATAACTCCAATGTTACGCCACATACGTAAGAAGTTCTTCTGGATCAGCGCTTTGATCTTTCCTCTTGATGTAAACTGGAAACGAGAAAGAAAATTATTTAACAATAATCCTAACAAATAACAAATTTAAAAGTAAAATTAATATACATTTCTGTTGTAATCTAACGTTTAACGCCTCAGAAATCTTCAACATACATTCCTAAATAAAAGAATTGAATGAATTTAGGCTATATCATACTTTAGCTACTTTGTTACTTAGTGTTATTTAAAGTTTTCAATCATCAATTCTCCAATTTTGAAATCAAATTTTTATGTCGAGAACATTTACTATATGAGCATATTTTTTTTTTTTTTTTATAGAATAGGAAGGCGGACGAGCATATGGGCCACCTGATGGTAAGTGGTCACCAACGCTCTTAGACATTGGCATTGTAAGAAATGTCAACCATCGCTTACATATCCAATGCGCCACCAACCTTGGGAACTAAGATTTTATGTCCCTTGTGCCTGTAATTACACTGGCTCACTCACCCTTCAAACCGGAACACAACAATATCAAGTATTGCTGTTTTGCGGTAGAATATCTGATGAGTGGGTGGTACCTACCCAGACGAGCTTGCACAAAGCCCTACCACCAG
Organism: Nymphalis io; assembly: GCF_905147045.1. Classification (NCBI taxonomy): domain Eukaryota; kingdom Metazoa; phylum Arthropoda; class Insecta; order Lepidoptera; family Nymphalidae; genus Nymphalis; species Nymphalis io. The sequence continues at coordinate 761,863 of NC_065912.1, forward strand.
TTAATATACATTTCTGTTGTAATCTAACGTTTAACGCCTCAGAAATCAGAGCATATAAAAACGAATGAGTATACCGTAAGTTAACATATTTAATCCCTTTTTCTTTCGTATGTAATAGAGACCACATACAGAAATAACAAGGATGTATTCCTTTTTAAGCGAGAATCAATTTATTTTATATATAGTTTAGAAATTAATAGAACTCACGTTGAAACAATTTCCGCAGTCTTCGCATTCCGATTTCACAACTTCTGTCATTTTACCGGGTAGCTGGAAACAATTATTAAAATATTACTGCAACTACGAGACATACGATATTGTCATTAAAGACATGCTTCGCTCATATATCAGAAATGTCATCAATGCTTTATCAACATTGTGTTTTGTATGTGTACTTACATCTCCATTAGAGCCAGCTGCGTGGTCCACGATCAACACCTCCTTACTCTGGTGGAAGTTCAATCCAACAACTTGGTTATCTTCCGCCGCGTAAGGTGCCTCCTCACGTTTGGACATCTTGTTCAGTCCCAGGGCCCCTCCGGTTACGTTCAGTTCTACCACTTGGTTTGCTTGACCTGTTAGAGATAACGTGACATTTTACACTTGAAACTTACGATAATCCATTTCGTATATTATATTCAGGAGTGTGCAAAATATGAGAATAACAGTTTCCTCTGTTTAGCGTGTGAGTAGGGTGGTATGTATTAGTTACGCTGTATACACATAACGACGCTCATTAAACAAAGCTCATTAAACAAAGCTCATTAAAAAGTTAGATTATTTGAATATAACTTTTTAATGCTTTTTGAGCATATAACAACAATAATACATCAGCATAGAGGAAAGTTCATAGGTAACTGTGTAATAGAATTGAGATATTAAATAAGAGATAGAATACGAGTATTCCTACGAAGACGTATTGTAAGTCACTAGAGCTTTTAGGAAATTCGAAAAAGCTACCATATGTGTGAATTCAAAATAGGAATGGTATGTAAATCACGAATACCCCATTCAAGGAAGACAATTGTAAAAAAAGCCGCTACCAAAAATTTATTTTGATAAAAGAAAAAAAAAACTCAAAGAGGCGATATCTTCCGCATCAGACCGTGCGGCAGTTATGGAATATTACTATACAAAATATGCCTGCCGTGACGTGACACGTATAAGTTGTTTAAACTCTTAAACTATTACAGCGTGTAATGTAAATTCAACAGTAATAAAACAAGCAAATCGTACCAGTAACATCATTCGCGTGCAAACGCGTTACGAAACAACGCAAGGTTGCTCCGAGCTCTATAATGTATCACTCGTCCGAGCCTTGGGCTTGTTTCACTGACGAAATCAGATTTTCAAACTATTCGCTTTGATGTCATTTTTATAAGTTAATCGGTTATAATTCTAAAAGTTACTTAGCGGCTGTTTAGCTAAACTGCTGTTTAGTTAAACACCAATTATTGTCACTAGATCGCGCTGATTTCATTCCATACAAATCGCAGTTACCGTCAACGTTATCGAATAAGTAATAATATGCCTACAGTGGCATACTGATTTCGCTATTTCTGTCATTATTGATTTCAAATTCAAAAGAAGAAGACACAGTATTGTCGGACTACCCACCCAGTCTTGCAGAAAGCGTCACCACCGGTAATATTTAACTAGAATGATAATAATAATATGCTTATTACGACAAAAACTGTACAAATATATGAGAAGTTTTTTTGTAATGCCAACAGAAGAATTTACTAAACCAATATACATAAAACTAATATCGTAGGTTTTAGTGTATTATATTATCACTTAGGGATCCAAGGCCCATAGGCACTTTAAAATTTAAGCTAAATGATATGATTTTTGGTAGAATAGTAGCATAGTGGGCCCCTAGACCGTTGCCTTGAAGGCCTGAGCATAAAACTGATGGTGTATATTGATAAGCGAATTTCATGTTCTTATATATACATAAATCATTGCCTAACATTAAATAGAAAATGTATTCCACATTGATGCGCGATTATGTGGATTTAAAATAACATGTATAATATGCTAATGTTAACTCTTAAGCTAAAACTATTTGAATAAATTATTTGGTCTTAACCCACAACTTACAAGGTCATCGCTAATCTTGTTACAAATGAAATAATTTTTGATGGGTATTAATGTATATAAAGAATAAGGAAATTAAAATCGCTAAAGCTGTGTCCTGCGATAAATCGAGTTAAATTTGCAATAAACTTTAAATAACTATATACGATAACTTAATGTTATTATAACTTCTGATAGGCTCAACCGATTTTGATGAAATAAAGACTAAACGGTTCCTTAGAATACTACTGAAAATAATCCAATTATTCCCCAAATATACACATAACAGTAAACAATACCAGTAACAGCCTGTTAATGTTCCACTGCTGGGCTAAGGCCTCCTCTCCCTTTTTTGAGGAGAAGGTTTGGAGCTTATTCCACCACGCTGCTCCAATATGGTTGGTAGAATACACATGTGGCAGAACTTCAATGAAATTAGACACAAGCAGATTTCCACACGATGTTTTCCTTCACCGTCAAGCACGAGAGGAATTATAAACACAAATTAAGCACATGAAAATTCAGTGGCTTGCCCGGGTTTGAACAAACGATCATCGGTTAAGATTCACGCGTTCTATCTACCATCTAGGCCATCTCGGCTATAAATAAAAACATTAAAAAAATAATGATTAATTATATTGATTTTTGTAACTTACAAATCATAACTTAGAAATCATAGACAGATGCTAAATTTTATACATATGTATAGATACAGAATCCACTCGAGTGTTATTTCCGCAGCACAATATTTTGTAATTCTATCGCAGCGATGAATTGTTAGCGAGCCAGGATAATCACAGTAATGAGACGTGATGCTAATGAGACCTGATTGGCAGTTCAACGTTACTATGAGGAGTGGTAAATAATGGTATATAAAGGTGGTGGCAGAATTACTAACAGTTGAGTAAATAGTTCATTTGGGGACCGTTTTTGTTTAGTCTCGTTTATAACAATATGGTATATCTTAAAGCGATTTATGTATTACGACTTTCTAATGTTCTGCAGAAAGTCTACAGTTATTAAGACCTCGCCCCTTCTATTTCTTTGTACCTACAACGCATTCTATAATCATCTACAGTTTTACATAAATATTATTTATATATGTAATATATTTTTGGGTTCAAATTAAATTACAAATTAACTAGGAAATGATAATTGTATTGAGGACGGAATATACCTATACTTGGAAAATGTGTTAATTTTACTTGACAACTTCGTTCGTACTTAAAGACGGTGACGTTAACGTAAATATATTTTGATTAAAATATTTGTGACTAGCGCTCTACTTGCGGTTTCGCTCGCGCCATACTTCAGAATTGCTAAATACCAATTTCCATAATTATTTAAAAAAATATATATATTGGGTATTTCATACAAACTTTCATCCCCTTTATCACTTATTTATTTATTATTATATTATTTATCAATTAGGGATTCGCTTTTCGAAAATCGTTTCTCGGTGCTAACCTAGATTAAAGTAAATTTTCATAGTACTACTCCAGTAGTTCTAATAGGGACATATGGCGAAGGCTCGTGAGGCGAATAACATCTGCGCCATAACATAATACTTCATGGGGACCACGACCGCTCTGACAAGAGTGTCACGACGAAGAAGAAGACCACCAGTAGTTAAGGCGTTGATACGTCAGTAAGTCAATTAGTGAATCTTTTATACATAAATCTGTTAGTGTTACAAACTTTTGTGTAATATTTTTACGATATCGATGCTATTAGTTATAAAAGAATATAATGCGAGATTGTAATCATTACGTCAGTTGTTGTTTTCAAAACTTATAACGACTTTATGTCGTCAAATATACTCGGACAAGGACACACAAACTCACTTTCCAATCGATAGGAGAACGTGTTATTGGAGGTATGAAAACAGAAGCAACTGTATTGGAGCAAAGGATTCTTTTAATGTTAAGGAGAAATATTCATACAAACGACGTATTTGAAGTTGTTCCCAGTTATGCATCCCAATTTACTTTACCTTCCTTACTGCCCAGCACGAGGTCAAGACAAACTTATCCTGATTTTAACCCAGAATTTCTGATTAAGATCCACGTGGCAACATGAACCCAACCGATCTTATGACCAGGTGACAGGTTGTGGCTATTGAAATCCGTATTTAAAATTGTAAGCTTACCTTGTCTTCTTGAAAGTTTTAAGAAGACGTCTTCTAATGAGATGCAGCTGTACATGGTGAGAAGAGCCTGAGGTGACTCTTCAGCTAATAGGCGACCGCTGCGCATCAGACCAATCTGAAATATATTAATGAAACTTGTGATCTATAATGTTAAAAAAATGTAATAAAATTATATAAACTTAATATCTTTGTTATATTGCACTAGCTGGTCCGCCTGGGTATCTACCATCATCTCGTAAATACTTGAACGGTTCATATTGAATGGTGAGTGAGTCAGTGTAAATACATCTTAGTTACAAAAAAGTGGCGCACTGACTATGTATGGAATTATTAATATTTCTTATACTAATTTCTTGTGGCCAAATTATTCATTGGTTTTGTTCCTTAGATTTTTTCTCTACATTCCTATATAATAAAAAATTTTCTTAGCGTATTAATCAAGCGTCATAAATAAAAACAAATTTTTGACATTCTACAACTAGAGACCACACACTCGGAGCAGATCATTTATGACTTCATAATACAAAGAATACGACCATTCAAGTTATAATATTACGCTGATTATGTAAACGATACATACGAAAGAATGATACATAAACATTATTTTACCTAAAGTGATGCCAAAACCAGATTTTTATGGCTATGTTCGTGATATCTCGTGTGTGTACCAACGTGACTTCAACGCGCGGTGGACTGTTTTTGTTGAATAGGATATGGAATAGGGCTATCAGGTATTTGAAAAAAGTTAACGCGTATTTTTTTAGGAACTAAGGCAAAGGAAAATCAATTTAGGAATTAATGGCAAATGTTCGCCAGCGTTATATGTACTGGCGATGAGATTACAAACTACTCCAAGCTGTCACCCGGGATTCCTAAGTATATTAACACTAGTTCACTCATACTTCAAACCAAAACACAGCAATAAAATGTATAGTAGTAGTTCTAGTAACAGCCTGTTAATGTCCCACTGCTGGGCTAAGGCCTCCTCTCCCTTTTGAGGAGAAGGTTTGGAGCTTATTTCACCACGCTGCTCCAGTGCGGGTTGGTAAAATACACACATGGCAGGCTTTCAATGAAATTAGACACATGCAGGTTTCCTCACGATGTTTTCCTTCACCGTCAAGCACGAGATGAATTATAAACACAAATTAAGCACATGAAAATTCAGTGGTGCTTGCCCGGGTTTGAACCCACGATCGTCGGTTAAGATTCACGCGTTCTAACCACTAGGCCATCTCGACTTCATATTTAAATTACCGCAGATTAATAAAACAAGTTAAACTCACGGAAAATAAATCGGTCAAGGTAACATATTGACCCATTATACCATACCCATAATTGATATATTTCAACGAATTATATAATTCGATATACAAATAATGTAAATAATTGCATATATATTTTTTTACAATTAATAAGTTCATGAAATCATCAGACAGCCCTAGAATTTAAATAAATGTCGAAAAGACACGTAATTAAAATAATAAATTAAATATTTGTGTTATTTTGTATTTTATATAATACGACTATTTGCCCATGACTTCCATCGTATTCATGAACTTTGAAACAACCTTGAATCCTTTTATATCTTTCTGACGAGCCGGTTGGCATGGTTGGTAGATACTTGCCTTACACGCCGAAGGTGAAGATGTGGGTTCGATTCCTACCCAGAGCAGACATTTGTGTGCATGAACATGTCTATTTGTCCTGAGTCTGGATGTAATTATCTATATAAGTATGTATTTACAAAAGAAAAGTAATATATGTAGTATATCAGATGTCTGGTTTCCACAGCACAAGCTTTATTTAATTTAGGGTCAGATGGCCGTGTGTGAATAATATCCCAGGATATTATTATAATTTTTTTTTATAGTATATGTGTGTGTATTTTTTTTCTCTTTGTGGTGTACAATAAAGTATAAAGTGAAGTAAAAGTATAAAGTTGGTGGACGAACATATCTTATCTAGTGTGCAATGAATTGTCGAGGAATCGCTGACTCGGATAGTACAATTTATATTAGTTTCGGAGTCAGAGGTCCACCACCAGTGTTGCTAATGTAAAAACCCTAGATTTAGATAATACTTCAAACAACTTGTGTACATGTTTTTTTTCGAGTGTAAATAAAAATTTATTATTATTATATGGGCCACCTGATGGTAAGTGGTCACCAACGCCAATAGACATTGACATTGTAAGAAATGTTAACCATCGCTAACATTGCCAATGCGCCAACAACCTTGGGAACTAAGATGTTATGTCCCTTGTGCCTGTAATTATAGAATTGCTGTTTTGCGGTAGAATATCTGATGAGTGGGCGGTACCTACCCAGATGAGCTTGTCCACACAGTCCTACCAACTGTAAAATTTTATATGGTCTGCGATGATTTATCAATTAATATTAAATTAAAACAATTTATAGCAATTATAAACAAATGAAACTATAATTCGCATTGGGCTTATGATACGCCAGTTAATGCGTGCTGTGCTCGTAATGTTGTAATCTATATGTTGTTGTTCTAAAGGATGATGCCAGGATTTGTATGAGCTCCGGTCCCTCCAATAGAGACGAGTAGTACATCGTTGGATAGGTATTTAAGCTGAACAAAAGTTACTATAGCGCTTAGTTCCAAATCTCAGTCCGTTGTGAGTTATGCATTGCTAAACACATCGGCTTAACAATCGTCAAAAATTATGTTTCACCCCACTACAATGCATTCTGTGAATTAATACTAGTATATTTACGGTGGGACCAAAATTTGTATCCTCCTTTCTTTATTGGATTCGTCCGATATATCATTTAGAGCATTAATAATTAGTGTCGCTGTAAGAAAAAAAGGAAAAATAACTTAACTATTAGAAAGTAACTAAGCTATGTATAAAAGGAAAATATATTTGCATATTATGAATAAAAAATGTCGTGTACTTAGATGGTGGCAGTCCCATTGCTGGGCAACAGCATATTTAACAAAAAGTATTGAAGCTGGTATTGGTAGTAAATGCAGAATGTCACGTGCAAGATGTTTTCCTTCACCGCCGAGCACGAGATAGTTATAAACGCAAAGCACGTTACAATTCGTTTAAGATTTATGTATTATTCTGGGCAATTTCAGCCAGTGTCGTATATTAAGATTTAGCGTAAAGGGCACAAAAAAAAATTCAAGAAAAAAGACGTATTGAATTGACAATTATATTTATAAATAATTGAGAGTAGGTAGGTAACTAATAATAATGAGTTTTAGAGTACTTGTCTAATGTTGATTAGGGAGGTTCTTCAAATGGGTAAACAAAAATTAGTAACGATTGTGAAAGGCACCTAGTGTAGGCCTATGGTAAACACGCCAATGATCTGAGCTATACTAGCTTTTCTCGATTCAGCTTTTCTGTATACGTTGTCACGTGTATGCAAAATTTCGTTATGATCGGTTGAATAGTGAAAGCGTAACAAACAATAAAATAAACGAGCTCACTTTCGCATTTATAATAATAGTTAGTATCACAAGTCACTCACACAATGCGCTTGTCTCGCTTCTTCGATGTAATGTGTTGTGATGATGACGGTCTTGTCTCCGGAGCTGGTGATGCGCACAAGGTGGGTCCAGATGGACTGTCGCAGGAGCGGGTCCACCCCCACAGTGGGTTCGTCCAGAATGAGCAGTTCCGGGTCATGCATCAGCGCTACTGCGAATGATACTCGACGTTGTTGACCACCACTGTTGGAAATATGAAATTCTTTAGTTTAACAAGCTACAGATTTTTTTTTTATCTAAAGGTAAAAGTTTGCAACATATTTAATAAAAGAGTTGTCCGCGTGAGCCCCTTGTCTCTGTTATGTAATTTCATCTAAATCCGTCTAGCCGTTGTGACAAACATACAAACTCATACACCATCATACAATTTATAATGTTAAATTGGATATTGATTGAAGTTGAAATTTTGATTCGTCATTACATCGCTCGACTAGAAAATGATTAAAATATAGAATATACACGACTCAATGTAAGATACTATTAAACATGAAAAAAAATTATCCTTGATTTTATAATATATAATTACTGCAATTACGCTAGCGTAGCTCCTTTTTCTTCACGCAGTGGAAACCTTCAGAAATGTACTCCCTTGGGGAAATTCCTTGTTGGGGAATCGGGCTATGTGGGGTTCTTACCCACTAACACCACTGGCAAGTAAGTATCATCGACAAGCTCTTTTTAAAATGGTATTAATGGTCTAAAATTGTGACAGACCTCTAATATTGTGGATATAATATAAGTGGAATGGTGTTGTATTATAAATAAAGAAATATTAAACTGTTTATAGAGAGTAACAAAGCTGAGCTATTAATAAACTGCTTTGAATTTAGTCTTCATCAGTTTTTTTTTATAGAATAACAAGGCGAACGAGCATATGGGCCACCTAATTGTAAATGGTCACCAACGCCCATTGGCATTGTAAGAAATGTTAACCATCGCTTACATCACCAATGCGCCACCAACCTTGGGAACAAAGATGTTATGTTCCTTGTGCCTGTAATTACACTGGCTCACTCACCCTTCAAACCGGAACACAACAATACTAAGTACTGCTGTTTTGCGGTAGAATATCTGATGAGTGATTGGTACCTAGCCAGACGAGCTTGCACAAAGCCCTACCACCAGTAAATACAGTATATATTACTAGCACTTTACCTAGGACTAACAATATAATTCAGAATTCCTATGTACCAATATTCATAGTTGATTAAAAATGAAAGAATTTCATTTAAGCTTTCATCGCTTTTATCACTACCGTGTATAAGGAATCCCATATGCAAATCATGTTGCCAGTACCAATTGATTGGGTTCCGCGTTGATGTGTTAGACATTTTTTTATACTTACATATATATTTTTATTATATACAATGAACGTTAGACTAATTACAGGTTCTTAATAACGAGTTATTAAGTACATATAAAATAAAGTTAGTTTAAAAAAATCAATATAATGTATTAAAATGTAAGAAGCTGCGATCTAATGACTAGACATAATAAGGTATAATCTCTATGCCCGTTTGTTAAGTGAGAGCTATGTTATGTAAGAACGCGAAAGTAATATATAATTTAACACTACTTCATAACATAATGAAATTCGAGGTTAACCTCTTGCAACATGTTATATTTAATGAGAAAAAATATTATAATATATAATTATGTAGTGAAAAGACGAAAATGTGTTACTGATTTTTGAATATTTATTGAATTGTGTGTCACATAGTAAATAAGATAAGACGGGATGAAATGGAATTATTATTATTATTGCATAACATCCCGTCTTATTGCCTCCACGGTGACAGGAGCTTCATTCTCGAAATTCTTCTTCTGGAAGTTGAACTGCTACTAGAATTCTTCATACCATTGCACGCGGTTAAGATTTGTATCCTCTTATTTTTACGTACACTTGTGTTTGCGCACATAATGGTGCAATATAATATATCCTACACAGATGAGTAGTCTCCCTTGATAGCGGTCGCCGTAGCGGAAGTCGAGTGATATCACAATTTAGTCTGGTTATAAATTCCTTATATGCCAGTAATAGAATGCAAAATATTTAAATATCGAATATCAGTATCGCTTTCTTTGATTGCCGTTTGTTTAATCATTCAAAACATTTAAAGCGGTGTGTTAATTTGTCAAAGGCATTAGTGATAACTAAGGCTATTTTGTTAGCTTGTTACCGTCAGTACGGTGACCACTCAAGCGCTGTTACAATAGTGGAAGGAGTTAAGAGTAAATAGCAGTTTCGTCACGGCTCGCACGGTGTAACATCGAATTTGTCACATCCATTGTGATCCAATAATGGTAATGGGCGTGCAGTGGTATGTTTGCACACGGTATAATTTTAACTCGTTTACGTTGATTGTGTTGTCATTAGTTGAAGCGTATTTTTGTATGTCATTGTTTCAACTTGTTAAATAGTTAATAGGAGAAAACGTTCATTTTTTCACAAAAAATATACAATATCTACTATACAATATCCAAAATAAAAACAAATGCCAATAAATTAATATCACAAAAGTGAAAAATCGTTGATCTTCATATATAAAATAATTTTATTATTAATTTATGCCCATAATTGATATTCCAGATAAAAGTTATGATTATAATATCCTCCTGACTGATTTCGGCCAACGTGACCATTCTCAAGGGAGGCTAGTCAACTGCAGGACAGGACATATTATAGCGCACAAGTGTGTCCGATAGAATCTGATAGGATAAGAAAATCCGACACGAGCGGACACAGTTCAGGCGCAATCCAAATTTTTCGACAGAAAAACCCAATCATTTTGTATTGTTCCGATTCCGGATTTGAACTCAGACCTCGGGCTTTGTTATAAACTAGCCACTATATAATTTGTATTTGCGGCTACGAGATCAACGGCAAAGTATTTCCTATATAGAAACTATCCCGTATAGTAGCATATAATTTCAATAAATCGATCCGTAACAGCCTGTGAATATCCCACTGCTGGGCTAAAGGTCTCCTCTCCTTTTTTTGAGGAGACGGTTTGGAGCTTATTCCACCACGCCTGCTCTAGTGCTGGTTAGTGGAATACACATGTGGCAGAATTTCAGTGAAATTAGACACATGCAGGTTTCCTTACGATGTTTCCTTCACCGTAAAGCACGAGATGAATTATAATCACAATTTAAGCACATGAGAATTCAGTGGTGCTTACCCGAGTTTGAACCCACGATCATCGGTTAAGATTCACGCATTCTTACCATTGGGCTATCTCAGCTTTAGTCTACGAAATTATTATATATTAATAAGTCTATAGTCTACGAAAAACGAATTTTACTAATAATAAAACTAAATTCCATTCTCAACAAAATATATACATTCGTCTAACTTAGATAAGGGAAAAAAACACCATAAATAATATTAAAAATTCAATTATTCCACTGGCATTGAACGTATAGCGCCAGTGAACCCGTTTATAAATGTATTTTTAAGCCTCTCACTAGTTCAATCGTTTCCTTATTTCAACTGGTTCAAAATATTTTATTTCATTTTTTTTAACATTACTGTGCTTTCAAGTTCTCCATAATACTTTATTAACCGACAAAAAGTGGAAGATTATCTGTTTTCTCACTATGTGTGGGTGTGCGAATTATACTAATGATACTGTACTGTTGATAAGGTTTTATTACATTAACTTAACGAAATATCTTAACCGTTTTATTGCCCCGGTGCGGGGTTTGAACCAGGGAACTCCCCATCTGCATCGTCATAAGCTTAGCAACGAGGCCTTCATATGCATTACCTATAACGTATTATTAAAAAAAATCATAAAAAAATATAAAAAAACACGTTGTCATACTGCCGTCGTATTTTTTTTCACTAATATATAATAGCTAGTGTTATTCTAACGATACGTAAACACCCTAATCTGTTCAAACATTTAAAAGTTATGGTGGAAGAAATAAACTAACAATCATATATAGAGGAACTCTATTAATATGTACACGAGTGCCTTTCCACTGTTAGTTTATTTTAACAGTAGAGTTATGCCCGGTTTACATTATTCCAGTCCAGCGATCTAGCGAGATTCCAGTCCAGTGCTGGACTGGATCTGTAACGTCTACATTATTCCAGTTATTTAGGAGCCGTTGAAGTGTGAACACTATAGTGACAATGATTTCAAGAAGAGATCAGTTTCGAAAATGTTTTATAATAGTGACGATTCAAAAACGCTTTACAGTACTTTAGCTTACTTGAACAAATACATATTGATTTGAATATTCCGATCCTATTTTGGGCATCCGTGTAAAGCTGACGGTACTCTGTTTCCTCACGGGAATTGTGCGAACTACACTTACGTCGATCATAATTTTTTTACTGGGTTAATCTGTATATTACATGTTTCATAAGTTATAAATGTAATATTGTAACAAAACTGTGATATAATTTATTCATGTTTTAAGCCGTCATTTAACACTTTAAAATAAAGTAAGAACCTCTGATCATCCCAGTACTGAGCCTTTCTCCGTTTGAGGAGAAGGTTTGGAACTTGACCACGCTGCTCCAATGCGGGCTATCACACACGTGGTAGAATTTCAGTGAAATTAGACACACGTTGTGAATTGTAAACTCATCATCAGGGTTTCATCACGGTATTTTCCTTCACCGCTAAACACGTTGTGAATTGTAAACATTAATTAAGAACATGAAAATGCAACAGTTCGAACCCGTGATTATTGGTCAAGATTTATTGGGTCAAATCACTGAGCCATCTTTGCTCTATTAAATGTACATCTACCGCTGGTTTCAAATGTAAATTAAACCGAGAAGAACTACAAGTAGTTACAACTCTCGATGCAGAATTGAATGCGTTTTCAATCAATTGCTTTATTTCGTTACGATATCGCTACGCAAAACGCGTGTAAGTAGAGTACCGCCTTTAAATGAAACACACGAACACTTTCTATTTTATATAATCGTATAGATATGATATAACTATTATCATGGTTATTATTCTTACTAACTTTCAAGATGAAATGGCCGAATGGATAGAACACGTTAACCAAAATGTTAATTGTTGCGGGCTTAAAATTCAGGCATACACAATTTATATCTCCACTGACGTGTGACGCGACAAAACCCGGGCAAGTATCACTGAATTTTCATGCGCTTAATTTGTGTTTATAATTCATCTCGTGCTTGACGGTGAAGGAAAACATCGCGAGGAAACCTGCATGTGTCTAATTTCATGGAAATTATGTCACATGTGTATTCTACCAACCCGCATTGGAGCCGCGTGATGGAATAAGCTCCAAACCTTCTCCTCAAAAGCGAGAGGAGGCCTTAGCCCAGCAGTGGGACATTAACAGGCCGTTACTGATACTGTTACTGACGTGTCCGTGCTGTTGGTGTATTCTCCTTTGTCATTAATTAATTTTAATGTGTATCTTTGTTACTAAGCAGCATCACAATCTACGTTTAAGGATTTAAAAAAAATCGAGATAAGCTATTCATTTGCAATATAAATATTGGTTTGCATTAGACGTCGTATAGTCCAGATGACTTCTTCCGTAAATCGGAGAGTGTGTTATTTGACTTCCTCGAATAGATGTTACTTGCCTTCGTGGACACTAATTTGATGTGTTTAATTTGTATTTAAAATTCATTTCGTGGTTAAAGGTGATGAAAACATGATTAAACTTAGATACCAAATGAAAGATTCATGTGTCTACTTCCATCAAAAACTCTCCAGTTTCGTTATGGAGTAGACTTTAAAGAATGGGACATCAAGTCACTTTTAGAGACATGTGATCGACGAAGTAACGTTCGCTTTAAACTCTCAAAATTATATAATACTTTTTATTCAGCTACATAAACTGTTGTTAATTGCAGTGTTACACGGAATGGCCAATAAAAAATACACACAGCTGCGTCTTGTGATATTTTCAATCTCATCGACAGCATTTTTGTTGTAAATTAACATACATTAAAGACAAAATATTAAATAAGACAAGCCAAATATTTTGTGTCATTATACAACGAAACATTAAAAAAACTAGTTTTAATAATTGAAATAAAATCTGTTTTAAATGACTTTCAATCAAGTTTATTAATCATATAAACGTTTGAAAGTTCCTCACGGTAGAGTCGACATTGCATTGCGGTGTTTACGTTTATTCTTTACGATTATACTTTTAATATAACGATTCTAAAGATGTATGATATTACTTGACTAGCTTTATATTCGATGGGATATTCTATCGGAATTACAAAACAAAAACCCACCGAATATCAAAGTCAAAAATTTTTATTCAATGTAGAAGCGTTGCTTATTGCTTATCATAAATCTGCCACTGGTTTGGATCTATTAAACATTGAAATATGCGAACTTCTATACAAACTTTCATCCCCAATTTTACTCACTTGGGTGTTAAACTTTCAAAAACGCTGTAATAGCTGTCATCTATTTATAATTTAGAACCCTATATATATTTTTCACACACTAAACATCATGGTCACATTGTCCCCTGTAAACTTTCATTATTTAGAATACTATTTTTTCATCTGCTTTTGTTTTAATATCATACATCTCACTTTCAGTATATTGAATATCGTTAAAAATTGATTTTTTAATTGAGTAGCTGAAAATAGCGAACAATAAATCGCTATTTGTCACACATCTATGCCTAATAAGCGTGAAGTTGAAACGTTGCATTTAAAAATATTAAACAGCAATAAATATTATATAGTATTCATTCCATAAATCATTTTAAAAACAGGAAAATAACTAAAATGTCCATGAATACAAAGTTATGTACAAGAAGCTTAAGTAAACTGCTATGTACTTCCTTACTCGTTTATATATAATATATTTATTTCCAAGTAAGTTTTGCATAAACGAATTTTTAATGAAATAAGCGTTTGTCAAATTTAAAGGAAGTAACTTTAATTGAGGAAATGAAAACTTATAAATACTTCGCATTAAGTTTGTCTACAAATTATTGAATAGTGTCGTTAATATTTTATTAAAGACTGCAAAACCGAGTGGTTTTACTGCGCCGTGGGTTTAGTAGATAATCTGCTATTGCAGATCTAGTAAGTTGCATGTATTTTTTTTAAATCTTTGTGATGTGCAATAAAGTATATTCTATCTATCTTTTAACAAAAAAGGTATTTTGACTTTTATAAATAGTTGAAAAACTCATTCATGAATATCGATAATTTTGATTAAAATATTACTAACCTCAAATTCTTAACCATTCTGTTCTCGCTGGGCAAGTCCAAGAAGTCCAGCAGGAAGCGCAGTCTGTCCACAATTTCCTTGGTCTCCATACCGAATATCCAACCGAAGTACATCATGGTCTCCTTGATGGTAAACTCGCCGTACAGAGCAATCTCTTGAGGCATGTAGCCTACACGCTTACCGGGTACACCGGAACCTGACAAAGATTAAGTTAAACATATAAATAAGTACATCTAATAAATATATATTTGAGACTCGCGCTACTGTCGTTCTTATCCAAATGCGTCACGACCGGAATACTTCAGGCACAGGACTTACAGCTTTACTTTTTGCTATCCGAGGCACCGGCTGTTATTGAGACTTTTTTTAATTTAGACGCAAAACTCCAACAACTTTTTATTAGACCGACCTGATTTGAGTCCAGGACCGTAACATTTGCGGTCTTATAAACTACCCATTAGACTGTCGAATCAACCAAAAGTCGGTAACTTCAAAGTTCCGTACCCTCAAAGAAACGAGATTAAAATAATTCTAAATCCCTTAAAGATTAAAGTAAAACTACATTTAAATTCTTACGATCGTAGTTTTCAACCAAACAGACAAGCTCTTCAGCATTATATATTAGTGTAAATAAAAAATACAACTTCATCATTCGAACGACACTATGTCACATATTTATATTCAAAAAGAGATCATATTTCCACCACACGTACTATTAACTTAGTAAGCATAACTGTCAGTACTCACTATACTCAGGGCTATTCTGTAAGAACAAACTCACCGCAGAAAACGGTCGTTAAATGTCAAAAAGTGTTATGTGACATTGATCATAATAATAATAACATTTCAAGAATACACGCATCAAAATACATAGTATATCGCCATAAGTTGGTTGTCAACATTTCACGGGTGAGTATGAATTGAGTTCTTACAGTATCGCATAGCTGTTCACGTTTGCTTAAGTGATTCATAGACATATACATTGTACATTCTTAGAAACGATTTTTTTAAATATTCTCAAGGCTTCAACATCCGGCAGTAGGCCATCCGTTTCCAAATAATTTACTTATTATTATTTTTTACAAGAATAACATTAAACAAAGGAATCTTAACTCTTGAGTAATGTTAAAACAAAGGTTTAAATTACGAACAACATTGTATATCCTTCTTTTTATTTATATATAGAAGAGAGATAATAAAATTGCGCCCTGGTAAATGTTCTCCAACGCCCATTGACATAGACAATGTAAGAGATACTAAATCAAATCAAAATATACTTTATTCAAGTAGGATTTTACTATTCTTTTTGAATCATCATTGTACAGAATTATACTAAATGTAAACCACCGGCTCAGAACGTAGATTCTACCGATAAAAACCGCTGAAACACTTAATTGTTACTCTTTCCAAAATTTCTGACACCGTCAATGCACTGCCAAACATTGCGGAACTAAAATTTTATCTTCAATCAATCAACAGCCAATCGTTGTCCACTGCTGAACATAGGCCTCTCCCAAGGTGCGCCAAAGCTCCCTGTCCTCCGCCGTAATTTTATCTTACTAGTACTTAAAATTAAACTGGCCCACTTTATTTTTGAACCAGAGTACAGCAGTACAGATTGACAAGTGTATGGTACCTACACAGATATCTATATATATAAATGGGTCTGGTTACGCAGTCAATACCAAACATAATCAGACCGTGACAAATAACTAAATAACATATTAATATCAGGGGAGTGGCCAATTAAGCTCATATTTCTTTAAACAGGAACATATAAAGGTTGCTATATGATATGTAAACATATATACGAGTAAGCTATGTAATATTAAGTTGAATGGCATGAGACAATTTTTAGTGTCAATCAGATATCTTCAATGTCATAAAAGGAAGGATAAAGCTCGAAGCTATACTTGAGCAATTTAATTAGTCTATGTAGGTTTAGAAAATATGAGGTTTTACTTGGTGGTTTGTGCAAGTCCGTCTGGTTCGGTTAACAACTTACTCATCACAGATTCTAACACCAAACAGCAAAACTTAGTATTGTTGTGTTCCAGATTGAAGAGTCAGCCAGTGTTATAGCAGAAGACGCGTAGAATCTTAGTTCCCAATATTAGTGGTACATTGGTGATGTAAGTGATTGGTAATATTTCTTACATTGCCAGTGTCAACTGTGGTGACCACATACCATCAGGTGGCGCATTTGTCAGTCTATCTATCAATTAGAATTTATTAGAACTGTAAGGAATGTAAACCATTCCTTAGAGAAATAAATAAAATTTAGTACCGATGACATGGTAAAAATGTTTATCGATCTCTATGAGATGATGAAAGATGATCATACCTTTGGTTCCAGGTTTGCCTCCCAGCACCCATATTTCACCACCGTTGAGTTTCCGTCTCCCAACTATGCAAGATAATAAAGTAGTTTTTCCACATCCTGACGCGCCTAGGAGACCGTAGCTGTAACAAAAAACATATATTCATTTACATTTGGGATGAATGACCGATTATTCATTTGCGGAAACACTACCATTTATATATAATTTCATTTATATTTATATACTCATATGATGTTAGCCTAAGTTTTAACATACCTACGTAATTTAAAACGTGATTTTACGTGGAAAACAGAGATTGTTGAATTTCTTTTAGGTTTTACTTAAGCTAGGCCCAGTGATTAGAACGCGTAAATCTTAACCGATAATTGCTAATTTAAACCTAGTTGTGTTCCACTAAATATTCATGTGTTTGATTTGTGTTTATGATTCCTCTCGTGCTCGGTGGTGAAGAAAACACAGTGAGGAAACCTGCATGTGTCTAATTTCAATGAATATGTATGAATTTGCTTCAATGATGGCTATTTGATGTATGGACTGTGTGAGGAGTTATGTGTCGTAGAAGAGTAACTGCATGACATGACTAGAGATAGAAATGACTTCAGGAGAAAATCACAGAGACCTTAAAAATGGCAACCAATGTTCAGTCTATAAAATAAGAAAGTAATTCTGTCCGTCTGTTCTATCACAATTTAACTACTAAATTGTTCGCTATGGAATTTATTATATATATTGGAATATGATAAGGACGGGAATAAAAAATATAGGAATCGCATTTAAAATATAGACTAGCTGACCCATGCCCACGTTGGGCCGTAAACATTTTTACTTTGATGAAATTATGATTGTGGTTAGTACTGAGTGCTATGATTTATTTCCTGACTGCCAAAAGTCACGTTGGCCGAACTTTAATAAAATTGTCGCGCGTATTTGATATTTTAAATTATCTCTTAAACTATGTAACCAAAAACATAATAAATCATATAGCTCTCATCGTTAAGGCAGCGTTCGTAAGAAACGTTTTCGTTCGACAGTTTTTCTCCGACTTACTTTGCAAATCCGACTACCACGAAAAGTCTTTTCATTTTTCGAGTTAATATATAGCCTATAACACTCACAAATAATGTTGCTTTCTATTGATGAAAGAATTTTCAAAACCAGTTCAGTAGATCCACAGATTACCCCCTACAACCTCACAAACTTTACCTCTTTATAATATTAGTATATATAAGACTGCTAGTTCCTTATGACGTTGTTACTAAAATATTTTTATAATTAATTTATGTTTAGTTTTAAATTGTATTTGTGACTAATACACGAGTTGTCAGAATATTGCAAGTCATGAATCATTTCACACATCTAAACGTACGAGCTTACATAACAGATCATATAACGTTGTTTTATTAAGAAAATATTTATGAAAAAATAAATATTAAGAGTCACAATAACACCTCAGTGTTGGTTTTGTTTTAAAGAATAAATTATCATGGATTTAATTAATATTTAAATAAGACAGATATTGATTAAATAAGAACTTTATTTACTTCCTGATCAGCGCCACCAACCGGGTTCAACATAAAATGCCATGACAAACACACGTACCGAAATATTATATAAAGATAATCTTATTTTTTTTTTTTTTTTTTTATAGAATAGGAAGGTGGACGAGCATATGGGCCACCTGATGGTAAGTGGTCACCAAACGCCCTTAGACATTGGCATTCTAAGAAATGTCAACCATCGCTTATAGCCAATGCGCCACCAACCTTGGGAACTAAGATTTTATGTCCCTTGTGCCTGTAATTACACTGGCTCACTCACCCTTCAAACCGGAACACAACAATATCAAGTATTGTTGTTTTTTATTTATTATATAAATAGGATTTAATATTGTGTTACTCGGAACGCTTTGACTTTAATTAATCTGTAATTGTCATCTCGTGTTAGGCGCTGAAGGAAAACAATCTGAAGAAACTTGTGTCGGGTTCGTCAAATGAAAACTACATTGTAGTGAAAAAACAGAGAGGCCTTAGTCAAGCAATTTCCAGTAAGGAAAAATCTGTGTATGTCTGATCACTAGACAAGTATATATCTATAATATTGTTTATTTTCTCGTAATGGTAGTATAGACATTTTTTTTTAATTAGCAGACTGTAGCTATGTAACTTCTTTCATAGAAGTCATGTTTTTTTTATAGAGTATATAGGCGGACGAGCATATGGGCCACCTGATGGTAAGTGGTCACCAACGCTCATACAGTAACAGTAACAGCCTGTTAATGTCCCACTGCTGGGCTAAGGCCTCCTCTCCCTTTTGAGGAGAAGGTTTGGAGCTTATTCCACCACGCTGCTCCAATGCGGGTTGGTAGAATACACATGTGACAGAATTTCAATGAAATTAGACACATGCAGGTTTCCTCACGATGTTTTCCTTCACCGTTAAGCACGAGATGAATTATAAACACAAATTAAGCACATGAAAATTCAGTGGTGCTTGCCCGGGTTTGAACCCACGATCATCGGTTAAGATTCACGCGTTCTTACCACTAGGCCATCTCGGCTTTTACGAACAAATAGAACGCTCATAGACATTGGCATTGCAAGAAATGTTAACCATCGCTTACATCACCAATGCGCCACCAACCTTGGGAACTAAGATGTTATGTCCTTGTGCCTGTAATTACACTGGCTCACTCAGCCTTCAAACCGGAACACAAAAATACCAAGTACTACTATTTTGCGTTAAAATATCTGATGAGTGATTGGTACCTAGCCAGACGAGCTTGCACAAAGCCCTACCACCAGTAAATACAGTATATATTACTAGCACTTTACCTAGTACTAACAATATAATTCAGAATTCCTATGTACCAATATTTATAGCTGATTAAAATATAAGATTTTCATTTTAGCTTTCATCGCTTTTATCACTACTGTGTATAAGGAATCCCATATGCAAATCATGTTGCCAGTACCAATTGATTGGGTTCCGCGTTGATATGTTAGACATTTTTTTATACTTACATATATATTTTTATTATATACAATGAACGTTAGACTAATTACAGGTTCTTAATAACGAGTTATTAAGTACATATAAAATACTGCAACGCAAAAAAGCTATAATTAGCGGTAAATGTAAGAAGTTGTTCTTGAAATTAATTATATATATGTAGTGAGTATTATATATTATTCTTTAAGTTATAACGTTTGGTATAGTAGTCAAGATTGATAACAATCAATATGTATCATAAAAGTTATGAAATGTAAATACAAAACTGTTTTTTTTAAGTATATTTATGTTTATAAAGAATTATTTACTTCTTTAAATCGAATATTTTAATCTATGTCCAATTATTACCATTATTTTTTAAGCTTAATACAAAAATCAATGATTTTTTTCAGTAAAGTTACAAATTATTCGAAGGTTCATAAGTGAGACAGTTGAGAGAGAGGAAGAGGAGAGAGAAAGAGTAGAAAGATACAATAAAATTATAAAATTCTGTTATTGGTCTAATTTAATTAAATAATTTAAATTTGTAAATCTTTTCTAGTTAGTCATCGATTGAGAAACGCCTCTTAATAATAAATGCACGCAATTAAAAATGAGTGGTCCGTACAAGGCGATGCAACAGGAAAACTTATAGAGGAATTTACGCAAGGCCGTCATATACTTTAAAAGCAGTTGTAGATTATTAACAGCCTAAATATCTACTTGATAACATTAAAAAAATATTTTATTATAATTATTGACTAAATTACTTCAGAGTTCAGTTTTCATGGCGTTTAATATAAAGTTGAGGTAGAGCTTTATGCTCGTCTCTGCAGCTAACACACCACTCATTGCATGTTCTAGTAAACAACAGAAAATACTAAGATTTTCGTGTTCTGGCTCCAAGGAGCATTAATGATGGGATGTAGACGCAACAATAATGAAGTTAGGGATGGCTTAGAATTAAAATTGCTATGTACGGTAGTGATCACTTATATACTATTCTTAATGAAAAATAAAGTTTCTTTAAACCGACTTATCACCAGATGGCCGATTTGCTTTATTATTTTAATGGTTTTTATTTGTACCATTCCAAATCTTATTGTGTTCACTAATTCGGCTGGTTCATTTCATCGGCGTCCGAATTCGTTCCACCTCACTCGCACACAGAAATGCGAATAATTTCTGATGAACTGTTACCGTGTACTAATATATGTACTTTACCATTCATCAATCACTGAACGGATTATAATTACATTATTAGTATATCTATTGCCACGCATTAATAGTTTTATTTTACGTTTTGTTTAATATGCATAATATCTAGTCCTCATTTAAAAACAAGACAATTTTAACAGATAATTCATAAAATTGCATACAAAGGCAACCTAATCACTAACGTCGATCTCTACCTCGGGCGAAATGAGACTTGACTTACAGATAAAGGTAGTGCATATATATATATATATATATATATATATATATATATATATATATATATATATATATAAAATAATAATGTCCTCCAGTCCGCTTTCGGCCACGGCGGCCAATCTCAAGAGAGATTAGCCAACTACGAAGGAGATATTACAGTGCACAAGTGTGTGCGCAAACACAGATGCACTCTCTTTTCTCTAGCTCTTTTTCCCTAGCTCTCATAATCCGAACGGATGGCAATCCGACACGGTCGGAAAGAGTTCAGGCGCAGGACCCACGGCTGTACGTTCTTTCCGAGGCAAGGGACTGTACTCACTTCCAGCTTTCAGACTCCGGGCTGCTACTGAGAATTTTCTGACAAAAAACCCAATAACTTTCTACTGGGAATTGAACCCAGGACCTCCATCTGTGACCTTACTTCTAGCCACTAGACCAACGAGGTAGTCAGTTAAAAAATACATTTTATACGCTTACGCTAAACTGACAACAGTCTTATGTAAGTTCATTAAGCTACAACACCTATAAAAAGTTACGGATCCTTTCACTTAAGTTATTCATAACACCATTAAAATAAATACATTCATCCATATAATCATATAACAAAAATTATGTAAGTACATCTCAAGTGTCAAAACAATTTGAACCGAGTACATCGCGCTTCAACGTTGCATGCATATCATTAAATCTTGAGACTTAGTATTTAAGCAGTGAAATTAGAACTATATACATATAACGATAAGTTATATATGCGTTCGTATATAGTATAGAATGTGAATAGTTTCAACACCGGCCTCGTGCAACAAACAAACAGACCGTTGCGATTGCATTGCACATTATTCGCATTTATACATTTTACCGTTTTTTTTTAAATTATTTCTTTCTTTAAAATTATTATAATATTTTAATACTAAATCAACCGCATCGAACCTTGTTTTTTTATTTTATTATATTACTAGCTACTTGGGACACAACTTCATACGGGTGAGATGATGAAAAATATATTTTGAATAGCATCAGAGAGTACCTATGAAAAGATCACTAACTCATTGATAATAAGATAATTGAAAGCTTTTATTTTACATTCATAGTCTAAAGTTTTTTTCCATTTTATATTTTTATTTCTGTGTTTGAGTGTGCAATAATAATTCATTATTATTATTAGTAAATAGAACCTATAATTTTGGAGATGGAGTCAGTCAGTAGTGTTTTGCCTATATATATTATGTATATATTACAGTTTATTGACTTTACTGTTTAATAATTATATTATATATATATAATTTTTTTATATCCATTATATATATATATTATAAAAAGTCGAGATGGCCTAGTGGTAAGAATGCGTGAATCTTAACCGATGATCGTGGGTTTAAACCGAGCAAGCACCACTGAATTTTCATGTGCTTAATTTGTGTTTATAATTCATCTCGTGTTTAACGGTGAAGGAAAACATCGTGAGGAAACCTGCATGTGTCTAATTTCATTGAAATTCTGCCACATGTGAATTCTACCAACCCGCATTGGAATAAGCTCCAAACCTTCTCCTCAAAAGGGAGAGGAGGCCTTAGCCCAGCAGTGGGACATTAACAGGCTGTTACTGTGTACTGTACTGTATAAAAAGTAGCCCATACTCCCGAACTGGTGTTACCCGTGCGTCAGAAGTCAGTTCCTTAGCATTAAATGATTACAAAGTATCTTATTACTAATTTTATTCTAATTTAATAAATGTGTGCGTGTGCGAGCGTGTGTGTGTATAAATATAACAAACCAGCCTGCCTGTCACCATTATTGTAAATAAGATAAATATTTCTGAAATAATAGTTTCACTTACGTCGTTTATCAGTTAATATTATAAATGCGAAAGTGAGTTTGGTTGCTCTTTTTCACGTCTTAACAGTGTAATTACAGGCACAAGGGACATAAAATCTTAGTTCCCAAGGTTGGTGGCGCATTGGCTATAAGCGATGGTTGACATTTCTTACAATGCCAATGTCTAAGGGCGATTGGTGACCACTTACCTACAGGTGGCCCATATGCTCGTCCACCTTCCTATTCTATAAAAAAAAAATAACTAATCAACCGACTATCATGAAATTTTATATACACGTTATCACACAGAGAAGTACATTGGGGGTAGAGGGGATGACAGTCCCCACACGTATGCGAATCTATTACGATTATTTGTGCTTATAATTTATATCTTGCTCGGAGCTTAATGAACGCATCGTATGTATATCCTGGGACACTTTTCACACACGGCCATTTAATCCCAAATTAAGCTTGTACAGAGCTTGTACTATGGAAACCAGACAACTGATATACTACATACACTATTTTTCTTTTGTAAATACATACTTTTATATATAATTACCCCCAGACTCAGGACAAACAAACATTTTCATGCACACAAATATGTGTCCTGTGTGAGAATCGAACCTACAACCTTCGGCGTGAAAGGCAAGCATCCACCAACTACGCCAACCGGCTCGTCTATGTAACATACACTTGTGAGGTAAAAATGCCACATGTTTATCCAAATAACATACATTTGTGTATCGTGCTGTAACCTTTTCAAGGTAAGGAAGCCCATCTGTGGGTAATCGACGCTAAGCTTCTTGCGCCGGTTCTTCTCAGGTCTGAGATGTTCATTTCCGGTGGTAGATTTATGCAATCAATAAGAAAGGTTAACGATATATTGAATAAAGATTTTTACTTTGACTTGTCTTTGATACTTTATTAACGTTACTTACGTTGTAAAAATTATAAATTATTACCAATGAGCGTTTCTCTTCCCTTTATTAAGTATAGATTACGAGACGCCCGTCCTGCCTTGCAAAGACATAAAACTCATAATAGCATATGACATTTATGATGACTTTTATGGTTATGTATATATGTGTGATAATTGCACAGCAAACTTAATTATGAATAAACATATCACCCGACCATGGATAATATTAACTCACTTGACGTGTTCAAACCTGATAAAGGGTTGCGTTTCGATTCCGCCATGTTTTTTTTGTGACGTCACGTACTTTTTCTTTACATCCCAACTAACCGCTGATAACTTAATTTGGATTACAAAGTATTTGTTAAAAACTTTATTCAATAACAATGAAATAACGATTATCGGTCTAACTTATGAACGTCTTTTGACTTATAAAAATTTGTTAAGTTTAACATTGATTTATCTCTTTCTGCCATCATTGATTTCACATTTGAAAGCAGAAGACAGTGTTGTTTAATTAATCACTCGCTAAACGACATTTATAAGAAAAACCGTATTTGTTGTGTTTAATGTGTTATATTTGCTTGTTTGTCATTATTGATTGTCAAAAGCTACGGTTCAGAAAGAAATGTGATTTCGATTATAAATAAATTTCTTTGAATGTAATATAAATAATGAATTACTTTTCGAAAAAGTATGTTATATAAAAAAACATTTATATACTTCTTAAATTAATAACTTTTAACTACTTACTTACTTTGTGCAACGTATGTACATATGTACTATACTATTCATGGCTTCAATAAAACATCTGTTAAACGACAACCAACATATTGCAGGAAAATTAAAAACAATATTCTAATTGCACATTATAGTGACAGATTATTATCTTACTAATATTATAAATGGGAATGTCTCTGTGTTTGTTTGTAGCTCTAACGCAATCGAAAACTGAATGGTTTCTAATGACATTCGGTATGGAAGTCGATTATATCTTCGAATCAGACTTCAGACGAATATTATGCGAAAGTGTATATATGTTTGTTATATCACGACCAACTGAACCGAAATGATCTTTTACAGAGAGGTTGCTTTAGACCTGTTTTAAGGAACAAGCTTATAAGAATTTATGTTGGTGACGTCACGAATAAATCCTAGTTTGTTATATAATTATAACATTTTAATCTACGGCTAGCAATTCGCCTCACAAATATCACCGCACAGTCAAAACAACTGAGTCTAGGAATCAGAAATTTGGTACACTGATTAATTTTATAACGTAAGTATCGGCTAAAAAAAGATTTTTGGTAATTTGAACTCGCGGCTTTGTCCGCGTTTAATGGACAGGAGGTATGAGTATATAGTGTCCTTCCTTGGTCGTTCATACTGAATGTCATCAAAATCCGTTTAGTATCTGCATTTATAATATTAGTATAAAAGTATAAATTATCAGTGATTTTTATGAACATTTTAGTAGGTAAAGATGAAAAATGTATATATTATTTCTAATTCGTCATTAATACTTTTTATATAAGAATGTTAATCGTACGGTGTCGAGACGGGCAGCTAGTACATATATGTATATACGTGTAAGTCTGATCGGATCGTTAAAGGTTGTACGCTCTGGTCTCATATTCAAAGCGTAGCATAAGTTGCAACGTAATATTATATTTACGATATTACGCAACACAATATCGAGTGACAACTGACCAATCCTGATAAAGATGGAGTTGTATTATTAATGAGTTTATGTTAATTATATATACAGTTATAGTTTATATTAACTCATATATTTGCATAATGATGAGCCAATTGGCGTGGTCGGTAGATACTTGCTTTTCACGCCGATGGTTGTAGGTTCGATTCCGCCCAGAACAGACATTTGTGTGCATGAACATGTCTGTTTGCCCTGAGTCTGGGTGTGATTATCTATGTAAGTATGTATTTAAAAAGAAAAGTAGTATATCAGTTGTCTGGTTTCCATAGTACAAGCTCTGCTTAGTTTGGGATCAGATGGCCGTGTCTGAATAATGTTTGTAAGTTGTGTAATGTATATAAATATTTTAGTTATCAATTAAATACACAAAAAGGCTTAATGATCGATGCAATTATAAATATATAATTAATCGGCGCTACGTGACTCCTCCACACTCCACAAATATAAACTACAATGCTATTCTGTAAGAATTTCGTGTCTAACTAGTAAAATAATGACAACCGACTTACAGTGATACGCTATTTTAATACTTGTATATTTTAAATGTTCATTCAGCGGCAATTTTTTAGTTTAATCGTTCAAAATAGCGTACTGATTTCGTATCAAAGATCAATCAATAATATACAAGATACAGATTAAAAACGTCACAAGAACAAGTTAAATATATGGTCAATAGAACTAATTTGAATCAAGATAAAACGAAAACCGAGTACAAAGAACTTATAAACTTACTAACACCCCTTTTTCGCTTAATGTATTTACGTCATTACAATAAGGAACTAAATAATAGCCTCTATGCACATAGACATAAGGTCGTACGGGTCACAATGGGTCGTAGAACAATGGTTGTCAAAGGTTAATGATCTTTTGTTTATCAAGAAGGTCGTTTGGCTGGCGTGTTGCCACCCTTCCTAGTTTGTGGTAATTAGTCAGACCCCTAATGCTATGTAGCATGTAATCAATTACATGCAATTATTTAAAATATTGCTAACTTGCTTCGTTGATAAGATAATCTTAATATTGAAGTAGCCTTTAATACAACTACATGTTACTTTTTTTTTATTAAGAAATATCCACATATTTCTTTCAATCATTTTGATTGGCTGTATTTTTTACGCCATAATATGAATTTTAAATTAAAAAGAAATGAATATAGAATCTGACTTAACGCCGAACGCCGTCTTAACTATAAAATAAATCAAATACGTATCAAGTTAATATGTATCATTCTCAATGAAGAACATGCAACTCAAATTGATACAATTTAGATATTGCCTAAACTCTAGCATACTCATAATTAGCGACTATTTAGTTATAAACTGATTTATCTCTTTCCTTTATAATTGATTTGACATTCGAATAAAGAACACAGCATTATTTAATTGTTCATCCTTAAAAGAACATTTATATTTTTTAAGCGTTGATTATTGATAAAAGTCAACTTACATGGTGCCCTTGGCGACAGACATGTTAAGGTTACTGAGTACATGGTTGGGCCTCTTGTTCGACCCGTAGTGTTTGAACGCGTGCCGCACGCACACCGCCTGCTGTCGCTTCTGCCACATCTAAATCAAAGAACAGTATTAGTACACCTTGAAATGCCTAAAAAATACATATATACTTGGTGGTAGGGCTTTTGCAAGCCTGTTTGGGTAGGCAACATCTTCACTTCGTATTTTCTACCTCCAAACAGCGATACTTAGTATTGTTCTGTTCCAGGTGATATAACATCTTAGTTCCCGAGATTTATGCCACATTGAAGATCATCCATCAGGCCATCTCTTATGGTTAATATTTCTTAGTACGGTCTATGGGCGGTCGAGCCCTTCCATAATTTACATTCGCATACCTGGCTTTTCTTAATAAATAATTAAATACATAAGACTTAACACGCAAAAAAAATCGGAAGTGCGACTTAACACAGAAATGCTGCTTGCATTCTTGGGATCATAATTGTGGTCGTGATTATGAGAGTGATTGGAAAATATTGCACCAGTCTTTGCGCACATTTTGATCTCCTTTGCCGCTGGCCGCTGTTACCAAAATGGATCAGTAGGAAATATATTTTAAAAATTATTATAAGCATCCAAATAGTCACTATTTTTGAAACACCGTCTTCGTAGACGCCATTTTATTTCTGGTGACCATTTATGTTTTATCGCCCATTGTACGATACGTCTTTAGAATAAATATTGAACATTACATTCATAACCGTATGTAATTACACTTCATCTGCGTCGAAGATAAGTGTAGTTTTTTTTCGTCTTCTTCTTCGAATCTAGTCGAACCATTTTTATAAACAGGATAATAAGTGCGATACAGCGTTACAGCGATGTGATATCGACGGCTTGTTGATGGGAAAAATAGTCTTCCCGTTTGTCGAGCATTCTTCGATAAGTAACTTAAATGAAACCGGTATAGTAGTGATGTAATCACTATCTGCGATTTATTTCTAAGTCGTTGTTAAGTTGAAGTTAAAAAGAAACGTTAACTTACTAATAAATATTTCTATTAAAATACTGTTTAAAAATATTCTTCTATGTGTCTTAATTAATAAACGAGTTTGTTAAGTGAGTCTCAAATTGCACGCAAATGAATTGAAGTATGTGTGTGTATACATATATTTAATTTTTTTATAACTGTATCTACCTGCCGAATGTAAATGAAAACTTTATAAAACTTCGTTGTCAAGGAAGTGATTATCCATGTATTCTTATTGAGAATAAAGATCTTTATCCTTATGTATACTTATGTAATTCGCTGACTCCGAATAGCTTAGAACTTGTTGCTAACATATTGATACGTTTCCAATTATATTATGAAAAGCTATCGATCTCTTAAACAGATCAGCACTGCTATTCTGTAAGAACTTTACACTTCTTTACCCACCAGTAAAATGTTGACAACAAAATTGGTGATATACTATTTTGATGCGTGCATTCATGAAATATTATAGTTATTATGGTCAATATCGCATATCACTTTTTAACATTTCACGACCATTGTTTGCCGTGAGTTTCGAGTTTGTTATTACAGAATAGCCCTACAAGTGTAGGGCCAATGGTTCTAGGACTTGAAGCTGACATTTCGAATTATTAGTATTTTACTGAATATTTAACTTCTAATAATGTATTTAATTTCGTTATACACGTTTAAAATTTAAGTTAAATTAGTTATGAAGTATTTTTATAGCGTAATTTTTTTGCTTTAGATTTTAATTTAAATTCAACATTGTGTGCAAATTTTGACGGAAAACTTTGCGCCATCTTTGTAACAAGCAACAGCCAATTCCAAGTAAAGGTATTTGTGCAACTTTGTAACAAATTAAAGTTGAAAAAAAATCAACGTTTTCATAATAAAATTGTATTAAAAATTCTTTTAAAGCAACCTTGAAGTTTCGGAATGTATAATTATGAATCGATTAAGTATAATTGTGCACTTCTTATATTTTGTCACTAATATTTTATGTTTAATCAAATATTTCCGCCCGGCTTCACCGTTCAATTAGGACGCGTTATATCACGCGTTATATTCGAGATGTATTTTTAACAAAAGTTAATCAAATGAAAACTCAATAACGTTAGTTCGGGTTTAAACCCGCAATCTTCAGTTAAAATTCACTTGAGTTACAATAATATTTTTTATATAATAAAAAAATATATTAAAGAAGCTGCAGCATTACTTAATTCAAAAATAATAGGCATCTCGGCAAGTCGCATGATCAAGTAAAAATGGATCCTTGGATTTTTTTATTAAATTTAATTTATTATCTATGGTATAATACATAAGATAGTATGATATACGCAAAGTGGCTGGCAGCGGATGGAGACTAATAGCTGAAGATCGAGCTCAGTGGCGTGCCATTGGAGAGGCCTGTGTCCAGCAGTGGACGACGAAGGGTTGATGATGATGATGATAGTAAGATGACACATAGAATAGTATATACAGAATGTTATAAGCGTACAACTGCAGTCTTATAGCTATAGTAATTCAAACAACCTTTGCGACAGAAAGTTGACTATAACAATTAAGGAAGTGCTTTAGTACTCACTGTGCTGTTTTGTTTCTCGAGTGGTGGTGAAAATTGTATCTGATTCATCTTGGACTCCTTCTCGTCGCCGATGGGCGACGGAGGCGAGGTCTCTCTGTGAACAAAACAAAAATATTACTTTCACGTTTAAAAAAAAACTGTATTTAACGCTTACAATAATTTTTGTATTATCATTTTATAATATGTCATTGACTTCCGGTGTAGAACTGGCCATTAACTCAGTATTAACCTACTCGTTTCCACCAATGAAAGATTTCATATTTCAATTTAATATTTAAACCGACTTTTTTGCCCAAAGAGTATGAACTATTTAATGAGGAAATGATAAAAATTGCTCGCTACTTTTTGCTACCTACAGACATTTTGATTTTATACATAGATAAATTAATATTCACATGTAAATATTATATTTAATATTTTATAATCGCGTTGTTAATACTTTACGACCCAGTTTTAATGATTAGTATCATGTTTTTCTGCAAACACGATCGAATTAAATTGTCCTTTCAATATTGATTTCGACAATCACTTCAGTGCGGTATGTTTCTCGTTTTAAATTGAATGAATCAACGTTGCTTGAAACTTAAATAATAAAATCAAAATCAAAATATTCCTTACTAGCTTCCGCCCGCGGCTACTTCTGCGTAGGGGAAGGGGGTAGATGATAGGCAGGAAGAAGAAGAAGATAAAATGGAATTGGAAATTTGGTGTTATAAGTTTACTTTTATTCAATGTGCTTATACAATGATTGTCATTGTCTCAAAAAAAAAATGTAATATACATGTTCTTATTGTTAACATATTGTAACCTTCGTTATAAACATCCAGTAAACAAACATAAAACAGTTTCATTATGTGTAGGGTTACTCCAAAGTAGAATGCTGTAAGACATAATGCTATAAAGATAACGCAAAGTATAAATAGTATTATATAAAAATATCTGTCAGTATTCGTTGATTTTCATGTAAATTTTTTTTTTGTTAACTCGAAATGTTGATATATTTTGCAACATCTATAATTTAGGAGACACTTGATTTGTATAACGTCACGTTTAAAGACTCAATTGTATTTATTAGTGTACTTCTTGTTGGTGTTGATATTATAATAAATAAATAAATTGTACATGACTATCGCAAGTAAATAACTAATAACAAACTAATAATAAAGAATATTCCAAAAAGATACTGAAATAATATTAAAAAAGTACGTACGGACGAATTGTAAAACCTCCTCTTTTGAAGTCGATTAAAAAGCGAATGAAATTTGAAACGCTTATACCGATTATTGCAAACCACTTAATCGTTTATATAACGAATCTTAGGTAAGTTTTAGTAAGTAAATTGTACGCGTCCGGAGCTAGCTGGTTTTATAATAAACTAAATTAAGAAACATAATTTTTCAAATATGGCGTGTTTAACGAATTAATGTTTTTCACAATCTAATAACCAACCTTTATATTAATCTTTTCATATAGTAAAAAATGTGAACGGGCGGTCTGTATTTAAATATATTCGTATTGTAACTTTATAATCAATAAAATAAAAAAACCAAAAACCACCAACTCGTTTTGAAGCGTGGTGGAATAATAAATTGTAAAGATGAGGCTTTAGTCCAACAGTGGAACATTTAGATGCTGTTACTCACTTTAAAAATAAATATTAAAATGGCGTTGAAGAATTGCGAAAATTTCGCACACACAATGTTCAGGTGACAATACAATTTATATACTAAAGTTTTTGTGCTAATATTTAAAATGGATATTTTAAAACACATAATTCATTTTCGTTTTGAAGTAATAACTCTCAAATTCAAAATCCTAATTTAATTATGAGTTATATAGTATATATATAGTTATAGAGTTAGACTTCCATGATTTATTACACACATACTCGTATATATAATAAGAAAGGTATGTACGTATGTATTTCTTTATTTTTAAAATTATTGTAAATTCAATATAATTTGTATTTATTTATTTCGTTTCTTGGCCTTAACTCGCTGTCTTGTGTACATCGTTCTTTTCTATTTTTGATGTTTAAGTTCATTGGTCTAGAATTATATTCATATATTTATAAAAAGTAATGACGCAGTCGGGAAAGCTGTTCGTTTATGATATTCACTTTAGCAATCCAACATGCAAACATCGAAGGTCAAAAGGACTTCTAGAATAATAAACCTCTTGTTACGATTATAATCTTCGAATTGAGTTTGACAGCCATTGTTCTTACATTTTTTTTAAATTCAAATGACATCGGCATCGCGTATGCAACCAGCATAGGGACTCCCTGTTTTGACACATAACTCATGGTCAGCGTGGCGAAACTGTTACGATAAAATACGCGACGGACCGCACGAAACTATACCCGACTCTGTTTAACAACGGCCTTGACAAGCTTAGTTACGTATTGTTGTTTCGTTTCGTCAGAGTATGCAATGTGACGTTATAAATTAGAAGTGATTATTATTGATAAAATCTACGTCTTTTAAAGGCGTCATGTTCCATTGATATACGTAATTATAGTAAGAGTAATAATATTAGTAAGGATCATTTTATTTATGTTCCCAACCCAGCTTGAATATCAGAATACTTCCAACGCCAATATGCCAATACATATTATTTATTAAATAATTATGTAGAAAAATAATTTATGTTAAATCTTTCAATTTTTTTTCTTGATTGAATATATTATTTATATTCAAAATCAAATCAAATCAACAAAATAAATCGATGTTTTAGAAATGTTTATAAATATAAATTATGTGCAATAAATGATTATTATTATTATAATGTTTTATCTGTACCATAAACTACTTACTTACTGGTGGTAGGGCTTTGTGCAAGCTCGTCTGGGTAGGTACCACCCACTCATCAGATATTCTACCGCAAAACAGCAGTACTTGGTATTGTTGTGTTCCGGTTTGAAGGGTGAGTGAGCCAGTGTAATTACAAGCACAAGGGACATAAAATCTTAGTTCCCAAGGTTGGTGGCGCATTGGATATGTAAGCGATGGTTGACATTTCTTACAATGCCAATGTCTAAGGGCGTTTGTCGACCACTTACCATCAGGTGGCCCATATGCTCGTCCGCCTTCCTATTCTTTAAAAAAAAAAAAGTTAACAAATGGTATATTAAAAAAAAACGCGTCCAACATAAAACAACACAACACAACCTAAAACGTTTTTTGAAATCATTAAAACGAAAAGTGCGTTAAATGCCACAGCCCATGCGACTTCCACATTTAAAAACGATTGTATATATTGCTCTAATATATAGAGCATAATAACAAGTTTAAAGCATTTATGTGTTAAGAAAAACTAGTATTTAATACACGTTTGTTGGATTTGTTTGTTCATTTCATCATGGCCTCAATGTCCGTTCAAGTGACGTCAGTGTATTTAATTCTCATATATATATTTTTTAATTTGTAACGCTTACTTCTATTATTAAAGTTTCTCGTGAGAATAATAGGACGTGGGTTTAATATGTCATATAAATAACTGT
Source organism: Nymphalis io (assembly GCF_905147045.1). Taxonomy (NCBI): domain Eukaryota; kingdom Metazoa; phylum Arthropoda; class Insecta; order Lepidoptera; family Nymphalidae; genus Nymphalis; species Nymphalis io. The sequence continues at coordinate 795,595 of NC_065912.1, forward strand.
TTTTAAATTTTGGCGTAAAAAAATTACATTGCGAAGTGGATTTTACGAGTTTAAGCGGAACTTTAAAACCATATTAAGTATTCCAATCATAATTTTAATTGAACTAAGTCTAGACAATAGTGATTTACTCGGAGTCATTTTTAAACTAATAAACTTAAATCTCATGTTAAAAAAAGTCATAATTCTATACAGGATTTTAATTATAGATGATAATACTAAAGCTTATACTGTAGGTGCATTTATTATATATATAATAATTATATAATAATTTTATACATGCAATTATTTATATAATAATTTTATACATGGATGATAAAATAGAGTAAATATTCATTTTCTTGTCGTTACTTATTGGTAGAGTCTACGTGTATATATACCAAATTATATACCTTATATATAACAATATTTTAAACACGTACGCCTTATTTAGTAAATATAAGACATATTTTATTTAATCTCACTTCGATTTTCTTACCTGCCTTTATTAATCTTCTATAATATTTAACTTAGTCTAACTTTATTCTACTGTGGTGTCCTGTATTTCAAGGAACACACGTTCTAATTTTGCTTTTTTTCTATACATGTCCAATTCTTTTGTTGAAAATCCTTAAACAAAAAAAAATTAAAAGAAGAACCAGCATCATTAAGGGCCTTATAAACGTTGTTGAACAAGTCTCCATCAAAGATATTTCATCATCAATGATATCAGTTAAGTAGTAAATTAATATGTATATAGTATATAAAATGTTTAAAGCTGTATATAGTAGGAGCATGTACTCAAATCGTATTTATATAACACATTCGGACGTCATGTACAAGGACAGCGACATTTGCTTCCTTTTCGCTGCTTGCGACAGAGTTTCCCGGCGGAGTGAGTCTGCTAGAGCGTTACATATAAATATACGTATAATAAAATATAAACAAAACGATATGTTTTGAGCGTGTCTAAATCCATCCCCAGATTTAGCCGAGGTGATCCCTCCAGTAAAAAAAAATATATACCTTTCACGAAGATAAAGTAACTATCTCTTAGGTTTAGTGGTTAGTTTATAAGGCTGCTGATCCCAAAGTTGGTTCGACAAGGAGTCACTGGGTTTCACCGTCAAATAATTCTCTGCAGCAGCCTGACGTCTAGCAACTGACTCTTCGAAGATTTATTTTTTATTTGAGAGAGTACACTTTCCGTTTTGTTAAATTTAAATTTGAAGAAAAAATACCAACTAATAAAATAGAGGATGAATTTTTATGGACTTAAATTTGATTTGAAGTACATTTTGTGTTTTAAAAAGATAATTATTGAGAAACAGTGCTGTTTATATAAGGGTGTCTTTAATACGGAAAGCCCTTTTACTATTTAGTTGGACTAAACGCCATGTAACAAATTATATAACAAAATAAATAGTTGTTATTTAAGCAGGAAATCTTGTCGTTATTGCTGAAACCTATTTTATATAGTCATATTGACCTTTGCTATTAAAATATGTACGTTGATGAAATCATAAAGTCTTAGCACGTCACGAATGAAAAAAATTTACAAAGATCATGCAAAAAGTTGTGGAAAATCTCATAAGGTTTGTTTCAAACAATAGCGTTTGACATTGACCCGCCACCTCGCGCCACAGTGCTTTAAGATATTGGAATTTTCCTAGAACATAGTAGTTTGAAACGCATGTTTTTCTTTTACAGAAATATTTTAACAATATTAAAAAAACATATAACATTAAAATTACAGAAAATTACTAGAAGTCAGAAATGTAGGTTCTACCGAGTACTGGGAAGAAACTAAGTACTTACTTTATCACATACGTATATCACGGGCGGATAAAATCGGTATTTAAGTCACGTAGTGGTGCTCTAAGCGTTTTCAAGGGTCATTTACAAAGTTTTACTCAACTTTACTTTTTATTTACATTAAATATATAGAATAAGATTTATAAATATAATGGACATAGAATATTTCTATACTTATTTATGTCCATAAAAAAAAATGAAAAATATATAACGGTTTCAACTTGTCGGCGTAGGCCTAACTAAAAACCGTTTCACGCTCAGGTGATAGAACCTTCAAATGTTAAATATTGTTGCTAAATTGTATAATTAATGAGTGGATAACCACGATTTATCATTAAAAGAGCTCTTTAAAGACTTAATTTACTAAGTAACATCAGTTACTCAACTATTACGGAATATTTTGCTTTGTTGTAAATATGACAAGGTTTTATCTTTTAAGACACGATTTTCTTGTTTATATAGAATATGTACATACTAGATAACTATGTCGCAGCTTCATCCGTTAAATATAATAATATTATCTCGATCCAATCGTATCGATTTTGATTTTATTGTTTTGCTCTAAGTCTATTTTATAGATATTAATTATTTGTACAAAAAATAAGCTTAGAACTGTACACGAGATGGCATAACGACTAGAATAATCTTGATCGAAAATATCAGCTTCAAGCGCTGTCACCGCTGAATTTTCATGTGCCTAATAAGTGTTTATAATTAATCTCGTGTGATGGGGTGACGGAAAACATCGTTTGAAAATGATGGATGAACTCGTGCTCAAACGTAATATTTAATGATTTATTAAAAAAAAAACAAGAATATTTATTTTCAATATAGAACATTTTTAAGCATCTGTCGTGGTCGTCTGAATGTAGACGAACTCACGTTACATTTACGTGATCAATATTGATTGCATATGCATCAATTCCGCACACAATACTTGACTCAGTGGCCAGGCATGCGCCATGTGCTATTGAGTTCCATTGTCCGTTTTGTAACGTCTGCGCTGTCATTAATATAACAATAAATGTATATGTTTTATCTCTTTCTGTCATCAGTAAATTTATATTCGAAAGAAAACAAATGTGTTACTACACAGCCGATTTATAAAGTTTATTGGTAAGGAATTAAATTTTAGGTGATAGTATTATTGATATATCATATTGAACAACACGAAAAATATATGTTATACGAGCTTTATACCAAAAACATTTGATATCCGCCAACCTTAGGAAGTCCAGGAAAAAACGTTCGTAGTTCTGCTAAATGATAAATGTAATATAAATAATGTAAAATTATTAATACACGCAAATACTCATACGTGTTAAATATACACATACGAAAATACATAAACTATTCAGTCACGATTTTATTACCGATAATAAAGCAATACCACACCACTTTATACGCAACTACTGTACGCAACTGCTACGTGTGACGTATTAAAAAAAAAATTAAATATTTTATCATGATAATAGTATTACTAGGACATAGTCTAAACCTATATCAACATTAATTACCTTTTCATTAATTTATAATGCAATAGTTTTACCAATCGGGGTTCATCGGTGACAAAATTTCACTCCTTAATCAAACCTCAAACCGCCTCCTTAATAGCAGAAGCTTTTGTCCAGGTGTTTCAAATTAATTTTAAAGTACTTTCACATAGGAAATTTACCAAGTTTTTTGTGTATAAGTAATTATTCAAAATAAATAAATAAATAGCCGAGATGGCCCAGTGGTAAGAACACGTGAATCTTAACCGTAATGATAGTGGGTTCAAACCCCGGCAAGCACCACTGAATTTACGTGTGCTTAATTTGTGATTATAATTCATCTCATGCTTGACGGAAAGGAAAACCTGCATGTGTCTAATTTCACTGAAATTCTGCCGCATGTGTATTCCACCAACCCGCAATGGAGCAGCGTGGTGGAATAAGCTTCACATCTTCTTCTCAAAAAGGGAGAGGAGGCCTTAGCCCAGCAGTGGGACATTCACAGACTGTTACTGTAATTATTCAAACATGTATGTAATGGGCAATGAAGTTCATCATAATACACTTTTACTCCGCAAATATCCCACCTTTCATAATTTCATTGAAGTATGACGATTGAAATACCATTCTTATCGTTTTTCAAAACGTGACATATAGTGTGAGCATAATGAAGCGTTCGAATGAGCAGTTCTTATAATCATCGGAGATTTATTCATGACGAATTTTGCTTCACAATTTATCACAAACTATTCCCATATTCCTGTTTCATATAGCATGATAGATAAAGGATTTATTACACATACAGAAACATAAAAAAAATTTATAAAAATATATATTCTTAAAAACAAAACGTCTACATATAAAAATTAGCAATAAAAACAAAAAAAATTTAACAATAAGCATTGTTAGCACTTGCCAACAATTTGTCAGTTGGTGCTCCGTTTGACTAATAAAGCTATGATCTATAAATGTATTTAAATTTAATTCACTAAGTAAGAAAGAACTTATTTAATAATATATATAAAATATTAAAATTGCTGCAATAAAAACATCTTTACGGAAGCAGTTAATAATGAGGTTCAAAGGACATTCTTAACCAATGTCATTGATTGTTTTCCAACGTAAGAATCGCTATAAAGATGGTTATATATTTATATTATTAATATTTTATAACACCAATATAACTTTGAGATGAGATTATATACACCACCGGAAAAACTTTAGTATACCTTACGATCAGGGATTCAATATTCAACATATCGAAAATATTTAAGAAATATTGTATGAAAATTATTTGATTAAATAATATATAAAGGTTGATAAAAAGGCGTGGAATTATTATTCATTGATTTTCACGCTGGATGTACAAAAATAAATTGTAAATAATCAATTCATGTACCAATTATAATCTGAAGAGCTATATCGATACGAATTCGAAACTCAACGCAGCACACGTTCGTAAAATAACAGACAGTAATATGAGACATTAAATCAAAAATCAAATCTTTCTTCGAAATTGAAGCATTACTTACTTATCGATAGTCAAACTAGAGACTACCAATGTATGTCAACTAAGTTATCAGTAGGATTTTAACATTTTATTATTGAGATACAATGTGAGCTCTCACAGAATAGCACCGCTAAAGGAAAAGTAATATATTCCAATTGATGAAGGAATATATATAAATAAAACTTAGATTTAGATATTCCATGCGATTAGCTACAGCTCCACTATATTATGCAGCACAAACATTTCTTGATAAATATATTGTTAGGTTTAATATAATACAAATCCACAACTATTTATAACCATTTTAATTTTACATCAAATTTTCCGATAACTTCGTAATTTTTTCGCAAATTCATAATGAATATTTTAGTTTATAAAAGGTCTCGACCAGTCGTGTCAATTTAATGTCACAATTGTTTATTCGTCTTTACACCTATGATTGTAATAGGCTGTACTGAGTTTATTGCTAGCTGTTCTCGAAAGAATCCATTTTCCTGTCTGTAGAATTACTTGTAAAATCATCATTCCGAAGTGCTTTTAAGAGCCAACTTGTATATTTAAACGAATTTTTTAATTATAATATTTTTATAATTAAAAAATATTATGCAATATACGATATTGTGTATTTACCAACCCACATTGAAGCAGTGTAGTGGAATAAGGAATGAGAGGACATTTACTGACTGACCTTTTATTAATATAAAATAGGAAGTGCTTACTTTGATTTTCGCGTAACCTAAAATTTATCGATACAAATGTATGCCGTATTGCGAAATGACAAAGCGTTTATTTCTTTGCGTCTTCACTTTATACTTATTACCTTTTAATTTATATCTTGTCGTGTCTTTTGTTATTTCATTGCAAAGTATACATAACGTATGTAACAATACAATATTCTTCCTGCTTCCCATTGCACGACACACTTCTTGCATGTCTATTTGTGTGTTACGAAATACCTCGTAATCAATGCCTCTTTTCCTTAAGAGATAGTATGTTGAGCTTAACATATTCAGATAATATTTAAACTTAAATTGTCGTACATCATATACGTCTTATGGGTAATTATAAAGAGAGAAACAGAAGATATATCTATAATAAGCATTGTGTATGGATTTCGTAAGTAAATTTGTGTATGTATATGTTTTATGCGTCGGGTGATTTGATTATTTCCATGCAATTAATTTTAATCGTATATATTATGCTAATTCATTTTTAAGAAGATTTTTTTAAGAAGAAGGGATTTTGATTAAAGCCTATTTTAATAGAATATATGATTTTTTAAAATACTTGCAAGAAATAACCAACATTAAATATGTGGTCGGTTCGTATTTCAAGCCAAGCCATACAATATCAATAAGGTTAACTAATGGATCTAACGTGTTACGTCTCATGTGCGTCAAATTACACTGGCTCACTTATCTCACTAACCGGAGCACATCAGTAACATAATGTCCCATTGCTGCTAAGGCCTCCTCTCCCTTTTGAGAAGAAGTTTTAAAGTTTATTCCACCACGCCACCCACGATCATCGGTTAAGATTGACGCGTTCTAACCACTGGGCCATCTCGACGGAGCACATCAAAATATGTATATTATTGATATTTGAAGGTAAAATAGTGGGTCATACCCACCCAGGTAGACCTCTGTAAAAGTTAAAAATGGTAAAATCACACACGTTAATTGGCTGTTTTTTATTACATTGAAGAGACGCAATCACGTGACTATGCAAATTCGAAGTGATGTAATGAAAAATATGAGAAATAGTTTAATAAATAATCGCGTAATCATTTCTAAGGTTTAGGCTACACGTGTGCGATTAAACAATAGCGAAATCTCTTTGTATCGCTTGATGGCACAGATGCTTACGTAGTTTGAAAGATTTTATCTAAGTCTGTATGTATGAAGATTTAAATAAACGCAACTAAGCGATGCGGAAGCAACTTCGACACGGAAAGACACGCCTCTGCTTGGCAACTTACGTGTGACCGACCCTCTACATATATAAACCACGTCACTTTTATATTTTATTTCACATATTTTTAAGTGTGTGCGACGGCTTAGAATTATTTAATTACTAATATTCATATTTCTTCCTTGAATTAAGTGAAGTATTAAACATCGTACCCACGAATTTCACACCATTTCTCCACTAGATACAAAAACACACACACACACACATACACACACATACACACATACACACACATACACACATACACACACATGAGGTATTAAAACTCAATAATATGGAATGATTTAAAAACGATTAAACCAATTATATTAATAAAACTATACAAGATAAAGATGTATGAAAGAATATCATGATTAATGTTGATTCAATATGGTCAAGCTACCTAGTGCCAGGGTTAATTAAGGTCAGGTAGAGTCATAAATTTTAGGAGTTTCTAACTCTTACGTCTCTATTTTTTTATTTCTCAAATGTTCCGTTTACTCAAACATCATAATAATTGTCATATTTTCATATCACGTGATTATAAGTTGTAATTTGCAACGTAATCATCATATTTTATATAACAAATCTTCGTTTTACGAAGTAAAACTTCGTATAAATCGATGAGAGTAAAAGTTTACGGTAGAAAATTATTACAACGTTTCTGTAACGTTTAAGTGAATGTTTCCTTCATAACTTAGTTATATGATCATATTACTAAAGGTCGTAAGTACACAGAGCATTATAATTAAATGTTTCACTTACGATATTAGTCGAGACTATTGAATACATTATCTTCGGAATTTTTTATCTCAGTCACATTTCACAAAACATTTACATAATATAGAATTATCCGTTTCATGTATTTACTTGACATTTAAAAATATAGTACAAATTCGACACTTACCGCAGAACACGATCCCAAATATCGGAAAATAATATGTGACATGCGAAATTAGTTTTAATAATAAGAACATTTAAAGGATGCACATACCAAATGCGTATCACAATAATAGGTCTATTCTATAAGAACAAACTCGAGACTTAACACAGAAAATGTCAGAAAGTGACATTGATCATTACATAATTGTTACATTTTAATGAAATAAGTTCTTACAGAATCGCTCTAATGTTTTCAATATTTGAAGAGAGAGAGCACAATCCTGTAAAACGAACCACTGTATATTGTGTGGGATCGGTATTATTTGGACCTGAAATACTGTAGTATGTGTGAACTAATTTATACAATAACATACGCCATCGCCGTAACGAAATGAACATGTAAAACGGACCACTGTGTGAATATAGCCTAATACTAAGTGAGTTCAGAAGCTCTACATCAAATGTCAAACGGCTACCGTCTTTGTAGCATCGCTTTCTTCACACTTAGATATAAAAGTCACCTACAGACTGTCTAAAGAATAATAAATGATATTTAATTTATCAAAGATAATAATATAAAACAAATATGTATAAAATGCAAAAAAAATACTACTTCATTATATTATTTTTTTTTATTTTATTATTTATGTATTCAGGCTTTATATATTAGAATAATATTCTAAAAAATATAGATAACAATTAGCTGTTTATATAAAAATATATATATATGATATATCACATATAGTATATTCCTGTTCAATTACCCAAATTTATATGTAAAACTCTCTCTGATTGTTTGTCTGTCTGTCATGTCAGCCGTTTACATTACTCAATATCCTAATAATCGTATAATAGCTTTGCGGTGTACAATAAAATATATTAATAATAAATAGCTTAGCTAATGACTTGGTCAAAGTGAAATTCATCTCATGTCGTATCTACGTTTTGACACGTATTTACGACTTACCGAGGAGACCAGGACCCCCTGCGTTACTGAGTGGACCCTGGCGTTACTAGGCCGGGAAAACGCTAGGCAGAAGAAGAAATAGCTTAGCTAATAAACATTGCTTAAATGTTCCAGTCGTCAGAACGCGAGAATCATAATCGATGAAAGCGGATTTATCCAAAGGCGAGCACATCGTGAGGAAACCTGTGACTAATTTCCCTGAAATGTTGCATGTTTATCCACCAGCTCGCATTGGAGTGAGATGGAATAAGTTTCAAACCATCTTCCTAAGACCTTTATGGCCTTAGTTCAGCTTTCACAGACTGATACTTTAAATAAAAGCTTACATTAAACATAAAATATAAAGTGCTACTTCAGTGCAAAAAATGCATACAAGCTACAAGTCATTTCATGTACAGAAATTTCAGATAATAATCTCAAAGTCATTAAAGAAATCAGCACGAACTGTCCGATACATCTGTTACCGCATCTGAGAAAAAACTGAACTCATTTCAATACTTTCACTATTATTACACTTATGTTATACTCTAAAACATTAATAGCCTAAAACTATCATGGTTGTGTCGCGAAGTAGTAGACTAATTAACATGTTATGAACTTAAGTTATTTTTTTAAATGAAACTTTGGATAAGAGTAAAAATTTGAATATTAAATTTATGGCAACGTTGCATGTAACGTTACAGTGTAACGCTTGACGGTATTAATCGGTATATAGTTTTCTAATATATTTTTGTCTCATCTTACACGGAAACTATTGTTTTTTACATTTCATACTAAAAATCTATCTTATAAAGAAAACCTACTGATATTCGCATACTTTACGACTTTCAGTTTGAAATTCAATTATTATTATTGACCTTTCTTAATCTTAAAATTATACAAAAAAAAATCAGTTAGTCTAGTTAGTCAGTTAAACTTATATTGTTTTTTTTTTATATAGTTAAAAAATCTGACGTCACAATGTCAAATTCAATACCTACAAAAGATATACAGACATACACATACACACACATACATAACAGTCACGTAACTCTACGCATCAAGATCGAAAAAATTCAATAATATGGAACGAAATGAATCAAAAACTCGCCTGAGTATTCACTTTCTAGTCAAACGGAAGACAAGTTAGAATACCAGTCGAGATCATGACCCACTATGGTTTACGCAAGCGCCGAAATCAACGTAATATGACATAATAATAGATGATTGCATCACACTTGATGGGCAATTAGCTACCTTATATTTATAGTAGGAAGAAATAATTTCATTAAAATGTATTTATTATTCCAATAAATCGGCGAAAAGCTACCTTGGTGATATTCTAATAGAGTTCCTTTTGGATTGTTAACGAATCGTGACTAAGGGTTCTAATTTCATAAATGAGACACTTTATTAATTGCAACTAAAATACCAAATTTGATACAACGTGATAAAAGATGATATTTTATTACTACAATTAAATATAGTTCATTGGTGTATGGTACTCGTCGAACTGTGCTCAAACTTTGATGTTGTTACATAGTCATTAAAGATTTCGACAAACCACTTCTTTAATTTATTAGATCAGCTGATACCAAATTTGTTATGTCATCCGATTCATGCAAGTTGCAAGTTGATACCACTACGAGTAGATTAAAATTGTCCTTCTGGATTATTTTTATACTGACTTAATAAGCATGACAAAATATTTGTAACGATTCAGTTGAATGTTATTAAAAAAACAAGAATTAATTAATACTTGGAATGTGAAAAATGATTTTAAACACCGAAATTATTAATTTTAAATATTAACAATATAGTAACAGAAAATATAAATATTTTTACATTGTACATCTTTTGATGTATAATTATAGTTTTGTGTATTGTAATATAAAAATGTTAAGTAAAAGCCAGCGTCCTACTGCTGGGACTCTTCTTTTTTTTAGAAGGTATGGGACTTAAAGATACACATGTGGGCGATTTTCATATGACACATGCAAGTTACCAAAGGAATTGAACCAGCAGCCTTCGATTATGATCCGCACGCTATAGCTGCTGGGGCAACTCGGCTCTTTTGCGTCGTAATCGCATAAAATACAAATGAAAGTAATGAACGGATACAAAGAAGCCTCATTTCAACTAATTATACACGATGGACTAAATTAAAACCAGATATGCAATAAATATTTTTTAAACACACCAAACTTGAACCGAGGCCGATGTATGTGGGTAAGTGTGTCCCTTACATAATGCAACGTTGGTCCAAACGTTTGTTAATAGCGCCAACTCAGCGGCCAGCACGTGCCAAAATTTACATCCGCTCTACATATAGCGTCATTGATGTTACATTGATTCAATTTTAATTTTATAATCGATTTAAGTTACTTATCTGAGAAATATGATAGAATATTATGTATCTAGGTAGCAGGTATATTTGAAAAAAAAAAATAGAAAAATTATTAAAATTAGTGTGGGAGCTGATTTATGGGATTTATAACGTTTAAAATTCGCAAAAAACGTTTAAGTTAAGTTAAACGTTAAGTTTAACGTAAATCTAAGCCCAGAAGATAGGCATCTACAGCTTACTTTATATTTTTTTGTTACTTTTACTTTTATTTTCAACACACATTCGAGTGAGGGCAATAGAGTGGAATAGTGGTAACTTTGTTACTGCGGGCTAATTAGGATTTATGAGTAAACAGAGCTATATATTGATCTGAAATCTATAGTTTTTTGTATTAGCTGTCACTTCAATAATCAAACAGTTCAAATAGGTATATAATATATTGTGCTTCTCTTGGTGGTTTTGTGCAAGCCCGCCTGGGTTGGCCATCACATATTCAACTGCTAATCAGTTAAACTTATATTGTTTTTTTTTTATATAGTTTATATTCCAGTTTAAAGGATGAGTGAGCAAGTATTACTATAATTAAAGGGACATTACATCTTAGTTAACAAGGTCAGTGGCGCATATATCAGGAGTGGTTAATATTTCTTCCAGCGCCATTGGCGATAACAGCTTACCATCAGGTGGCCCATGGTCCGTCCGCCAATTTATTGAATCAAAGCTCTTTGTTAATGAAATTTCTACGAAAACTTGTCGTGCTTATAACATTGCATAATATATTTACACTCTATCATCCGATATGAACGTCGCGCGATGGATTTTCACTAGCCTTGAAGATTGCGTTAGACAATGTTAACGTGCGCACTGTTCGCAGCATTGCGTTATAGATGACACGTGTAATTAAATTTTATTATGTATATAATGTTACAAATTTGATTCGTGACTCATTTTACATATTCAATTACTTCTATTTTCACACGTCTTGGGGTTGATTTGAAATAACGTGACAGAAATGGTAGAAGGAAGTTATTATAATACATATATACAATTAAATGTATTAACTAAATTGAACTAATACTAGCTCCGAACTATTTTTAGCTACTATTAGCTATATTATGTATATATTAATGTTTTCGTTAACATTAGCGTATTTTTATAATCAATTAATTATTCCTAGAAAAGTTATGTTCTTTAAAAAATAACGTCAATATGATGAAATAAATAGTCGATACATTAATATTCGATGTGAGTACACGGACGGAGATCATTATGCAAATATTAGCACACGTTGGACCTTGCGGGATTTGACCTCTTACGTTTACGGCACAAGGCTCATGTCAATTTTGGTGAAACTAAAATTCTATTTGCACTGACATTTCGAACCTTCGATTCAAGGAATCATACAAAACATAAATAATAATAACAATATCTTGGGACAATATTCACACACGGCCATCTGATCCAAACCAAATTAAGCTTGTGCTATGGAAACCAGACAACTGATATACTACATATACTACTTTTCTTTTGTACATACATACTTATATAGATAATTACACCCAGACTCAGGGCAAACAGACATTTTCATGCACACAAATATCTGTCCTGGGTGGGAATCGAACCCACAATCTTCGGCGTGAAAGGCAGGTAGGTATCTTACCAACCACGCCAACCGGCTCGTCAATAAAATAAATCTTTAATGATTGAAACATGGAACAAGGCAGGCGAATTAAATTTATCTATAATACATTCAAAGATGAAGGAACGTCGTAAGAACACCTGTATGAGTCGCAAATTGACCCAATCCTAGATAAAATATGCTCTAAAATCTCCATCTGAACAAGAAAGCTTTTGTACTTGACAGCTTTCATTGGGCAGCAGTAAGACCGTAGCAAGTATACACAAACAATAAACTGAAAAGTTCAGCTGATACTGAACATTATGTTATTTCCATATTATATATAATAACTATTAATTTAACAGTTGTTTTTATGTTTATAATTTATTTTTATTACAATTCTATTAAACGTTTTATTTGCGTCTATTATCGTGTGTGTCTTTGACGTAACGCGTAATATATTCTGTGATCTGACATTTATTTTTTCACCAACACACACTCAGTCTAATAAAAATAAGTTACATATGTAAAGTAAATTAAATTATTAAAAGATCTCTTATGTTAAAAAAATATGAATTATTAAATACATTTCGTGGAGTTGTGATTGGTTTACCATTGTCCCACAGTACCTGCTCTCTTTTTGAGAATATGGTATGAAATTTATACCACCACGCTTTTCCAATATTGGGGAATATACTTGTGATAGACCATCACCCGATATATGCATGTTTCTGAATGCATATTTAGCTGTCTCATTTAGCCACCAAATGAGGTGAATTAAAGAAAAACAAATGATTTGAAATCCGTGGTCTTTTATACGGGACATGTTCTCTGTCAACGCTCAACAAAAAAACTTATATAGAATAAAAATGTATCTAGTGGTCAACGCAGATAATAATTAACGTCCACATTATTTCATAAATAATATTTGAACTTTCACTATGTATTTCCCCGTGACGAATATTCTTATTGGATCAAGATACATTACGGTGAATGTATGTGTTTTATCTGAAGATCATTATTAATAGTAGAACTTATATTCTTTGTTATAAAGACTTTTCTCCAATAGCCGTCGCTAAAAACAACCAATATCCTGTCAAAAGATTATGTGATTTATTCACATGCAATAAACATCTTTTTGCTATGAATCGCGTATAAACATTGCGGATTCTATGTCAGATTTTTTGCAAGTTTTGAATGATTATAAAGAGGATTTACTTTTGAAGAAATATTTGATATAGTAGTATTTTAACATACAGCCAACGGTTTTCGGGTTATTGTTCGTCTGTACATTAAAGATTAGACTAAACAAATCTCAAAGAATGTTTGCATTTCCCGTTACAAATATCTTTACTAATACTACAAATGCGAAAGTTTGTTAGTTTCTTTGTCGGCTGGATAGTGACATACCCACCTCTTGATCCCGGACGTAAACTACTATAGACTCTATAATAAGGCTCTGTAATATTTATTAACAGAAATTTATAGTTCTTTAACATAGTATTGGACTCTAAATGAATATATACGTATACAATAAGCTTAACTTAAAATAATATATTTATACTTGGTTTGCAGGATGAGTGAGCCAGTGGAACCACAGGCACATGACATCTTTGTTAACAAGGTTGGTGGCGCATTCCTACCATCGCCAATGTCTATGGGCGGTGGGGACCATTTAACATCAGGTGGACCTATTCCCTACCCATAACAGAATTATAATATAATTATATATATATATATATAAATAATATAGAACGCGTGAATCTTAACCGATGATCGTGGGTTCTAACCCGGGCAAGCACCACTGAATTTTCATGTGCTTAATTTGTGTTTATAATTCATCTCGTGCTTGACGGTGAAGGAAAACATCGTGAGGAAACCTGCATGTGTCTAATTTCATTGAAATTCTGTCACATGTGTATTCTACCAACCCGCATTGGAGCAGCGTGGTGGAATAAGCTCCAAACCTTCTCCTTAAAAAAGGGAGAGGAGGCCTTAGCCCAGCAGTGGGACATTAACAGGCTGTTACTGTTACTGTATATATATATATATATATATATATATATATATATATATATATATATATATATATATATATTTAGGTTATATATTTATATGTGGCACTTATTGCATTCCCAGTATTGTTAACTTGTATAAATATGAACTATATATCCGAAATAGTTATTATTATATTATACAGATTGTTTCAAGATTAGATGTAATAATAAAAAACGCGTGAGTTTGGTGAGCGATAAATTTGATTTCCACGGTTTTTTCTTGTAAAAAATAAACTGCTTATCGTAAAAACAAATTATGTAAGACAAAGCTGACGCGTTGATGTCTTTAATATGAAAAAATCATATGAGTGACAATAATCTAACAAAAAGAATAAATCGTTCTCAATTAATCTATAATTGTTAATAATTTCTGTCAAACCATTATTACTTGAGGTTTTAATTACGTCATCAACTAGCACAGTTATAATTTTACGTCTAATGTATTTAGTAATTACATAATTCGTTTTTAGATTTGTTATTTCTGTATTTAGTTCCAAATTCAAATTTAACATGAGAAATGTTTGTTTGGGTTTGTAACACGATTATAACCTAAGAGTAGTAATACGTAATCATTCTAATTGAAATTGCTTCACAATTTTATCTAAAATATAATATGACGTGCATCTGGTGTTTCGACTGTAAAACGTCGAAAGTCTATATATAATACTTTTTTATGTTGGAAATTAAATTTCATATCCATATAAGGTCACGTCTGCAACGGTAATTTATAACGTCACATAAATCGTTAATGTATGTACATAATGTATTTTAAAAATACCAACATTTGGCATTTCAATCAAATATTTCAAGAATACCAAGACGTTAATAAGGAATAATGTTAAAGCTATATACGTTTAAATTTCCATTTTATCAGCGAAAGATTTACTAATCAGAGCGCGGAGGTTTCGTTGCGAGAGCGCATTCACTCTTATATAATGCGGCTGCATTAGTGCGCGAGATTTGAGGTTTATGTTTGTTCTGAATAAATATGTTGTTTAACAAATATCTTAATTAAAGCTCAACTAATTGTAAAATATTCATAAATTAAAAGATTAATATCAAAAAATTCATTGAAGTTGTAAGAAAAAGAGAGCTATCAAACTTGTATCACTCGAAGGAAACTTTTAAAGGTACATAAAAATAGTTAAATTTTGATTAAAAAATGTGAAAATATAAAATACATTTTATATCGTTTCGCTGCATAGATTTAATAATATTGTTTTTTTTTTATAGATTAGGAAGGCGGACGAGCATATGGGTCACCTGATGGTTAATGGTCACCAACGCCCATAGATATTAGCATTGTAAGAAATGTTAACCATCGCTTATATCACCAAACGCACCACCAACCTTGGAAACTAAGATACTATGTCCCTTGTGCCTGTAATTACACTGGCTCACTCAGCCTTCAAACTGGAACACAACAATACCAAGTACTGCTGTTTTGCGGTAGAATATCTGATGAGTGGGTGGTACCTACCCAGACGAGCTTACACAAGGCTACCACAAGTAAAATAATAAAATTGCCATAGCGAGTTGTTCAAATGTTATTATTTTAACGAATTGTAATTTAATTGCACTAATTATACTTAAAGTTAAGATAATAATTATACTTAAAGTTAAGATAAATTATACTCAAGAAAAATAAAAATAGTCAGTATATGATTATGAATAAGTTGATTGTCTAGCAAAAACTAATAGTTTGATCTTTTGAGTAACACAAACTAGAAAAATCAATTACAGATATTGTTTATCTGACCGTCTGTTTAACACGCATTGAATAAGCGGTTAACTTGATAGAGCTTAATGAAAATCTGCAGAATCATTTATCACGCGATTCGTAATTAGAGGTCTTGTCAAAATCAAAGCCTACGTCACGATATAAATGTTACAACTTTCATAGAACAACGGTTATTTCGTGTTGCTGTTTGTGCCGCAAGCTTTATACATAAACAGACACATTACAAGCCTTCATGTATTGATAAGGTTTTATTGAGATCTCTGTTTGAGTTATGTGATTTTTGGATATCGCTGATTGCAACTTTTAATAATTTAAACACTAGTAAATAATATAAGTTTTACAGTTCAATTTGGTTTAAATATTATGTAGAAAATTATGATACTGTATTTACTAGAAACTTTAAAATAATTTCACGACTGAACTTATGCGTCTCAATCATTTCTTCTTATATATTATTTATAAAATCGGAAAACATTATTTATATTAATTTAAACGAAACCTTGATGTGTTTTCTTCCGAGTTTGTTCTACTTGAATAAGGTTACATATTTACTCTGACAATTAACACATTTGTAAGAAATGACGATAAGAAAAGACGGAATGACTTTTTTTATCATGTAAAAAATCATGTAATTGTGTCCGCATGATTCGATTACTACCATTTTTTAATTTTTTTCATCCCTTATAAATATATTTAAAATAAAATGTATACAAACATGGACCATTAAAATATTCCTATATAAATAGATACCGCCCAGTACTATTTTTGCATTTAATTAACAAAAGTGTTTAATCCTTGAACCTACGTTTTGAGTAAAGCCAAGGTGACATATACATATGTCACCTTGGCTTTCTTGGCTTGTAATTCAGGTTTTAACATAAACGACAAGACATTATATGACATTATGTTTAAAAAAGTTTTTTACGCGGTCGCAATTATTAAGAACATTAAGCTTCGTTATGTATTTTATCTGTGATGCAATATTTAATGTCATTCATTTAATTTTACCTATCATTGTTGGCGGGTCAATCTTGCAGCTGAACTACAAATTAGTTCCAACAAAGTGGTCTCGCTTTTAACACGAGCTAGTGTGCTGACAATACAAACTACTTCTAAGTTTTATTCATTTTAGTACATGGTTTAAATAGTACATTTACATACAATCTTTAGATACAATTATTTTCTTCTCAAAGATTTTTTTATTATTTCACTTTTGTTTTTCGTCTTCTTTCTTTTAATATTTTAATGTGCTATGTTTTAATTTAATAATGGAAACTATTGTTGGATAAGTTTTATTAATATAAGAAATATTAATAATACATATAAATATTATTAATACTTTATTTAATATTATTAACAAAATAAATAAATAATATTTTACTTAGTCTAAGCTTCATTACGCGTGTCGTTTATTTATTTGAAGGTACATTTTATATATACGATTATTCTATACACGTTCAGAGTGTATCTTTTGCGGTGGTTCCTTATACAAATACAAATAAGTAATAAATTATTACGTTCTAATATCGAATTTTTAATTGGATACAATTTTAATATGAGCAAATATAACTTCTTGTCATTTCGTTGTAATCGTCTACGCGGCAGACACATCACGGATAAAGGAATGACACTATACAGCGTCACCTTTTAACGTAAGTTATTGCGTTATACTGATTAGCTAATTGAATTCTACAAATATTTTTAGCATAATAATGAAATTGTAAATAAATTTCTGTTTATTTTTTTCTATCTGTGCGAATTATTTAAATATTTTTTTTTTTTATAGAATAGGAAGGTGGACGAGCATATGGGCCACCTGATGGTAAGTGGTCGACAAACGCCCTTAGACATTGGCATTGTAAGAAATGTCAACGATCGCTTATAGCCAATGCGCCACCAACCTTGGGAACTAAGATTTTATGTCCCTTGTGCCTGTAATTACACTGGCTCACTCACCCTTCAAACCGGAACACAACAATATCAAGTATTGCTGTTTTGCGGTAGAATATCTGATGAGTGGGTGGTACCTACCCAGACGGTATATATTATTTATGTATATATACCGGTACATATTATTTATGTACCGGTATTCTATTTTATTGTTATTAATTTATTTCAAAATTATTATTGTTGTTATGGCGTCGTTTGTTTGGAACAAACGTTGGGATAAGTTGGATGTGTCATAAATCTATTTGAAGGCTTTGGTGCCATTGTAGTGTATAATATATGGTGTATGTGCCTGAACTCTTTCGAGTCGTGTCGGATTGCCGACCCGTCGGATTATGGGAGTTAGGGAATAGAGAGTGCACTTGTGTATGCGCACACACTTGTGCACTATAATAGCTCCTGCGCAGTTGGCTAATCTCTCTTGAGATTGGCCGCCATGGCCGAAATCGGTTTAGAGGACATTATTATTATTAGTGTATAAACAGCTACTAACTTGGCATAAGCAGACATTGCTAACTCTTTTTTTAATTATGGCGCTAAGAAGGATAGCAAGTAATTTAGTACTGTAGGATGTCAATTCCTTCATAAAAGAGCTCTATATTTTTTTATCTCGTTACAAAAAGGTCTGTCATTTTTTTATCGATATCTTTTATGTATAAAAATATATATAATTAATTTACACACTAATCATTTGACCGAATCGATGCTTTAAAATCTTTACTTAAACGATGGTTTCTAGTACCATATAACAAGTGATGCTATGCTAGTATTAAATTATTGTTTAAAATAACATGTAAATTAAAAAAAAATCGCTACTAAACGATTAGGCCATCTTACATACATACTTGTTTTTTTTACGATGAGTACTTTTGTATTTCTTTTACATATATACAGTTTACGAGTACAATAAAAAGTATCTATCTATTTTTCAATTAGTTATTGTTAAGTTGTAATGTAAAATACCAGAGGACGCTGTATCCTACTGTTGTCATATTATAGATTAATAATATAATTCAAATAAAAAGAAAAAAGGCAAATCGGAATAGATGTGAGCTTTGAGTAAAAAACCAGTTACGATCAATGTCGTTAACTTTTGATTTCCACCTTATTTACATAAACGCTTATTAAAAATTACTACTATATAGATTTGAATTTAAACCTTAATTCATACCTCATAATGCACAAAATCAATTAAACTTTGGGGATTTATAAGATTATATGTTGCTTATCAAGAAAAATATCACAGGAGGCAAGTTTTACTTGAAATATTATTTAAATATATATTCGTTGAAATATAAAATACGATGGTGTGACAATCTTATCAAGATTTGCGTTAGTTGTTATGTTACTATATCACACTAAGGACTGGATGCATTATTATCATATTATATTGGGCTTGGAAGTTGATTATATTGTGAAATAGGAATAAATATAATTTAAAACAAGTATATATATTTGTCTCACTGTTGGACAACGTGCTTTTCTCTTAAGGAAATGGCTTGGAACTTTTTTTTGTATTTTTCTTTTGTCTACAAAACTAAATGACAATCGAAAAATTCAAATGTATACATTTCTCTTAATCTAGACACGACATGCGCTTTTGATTAAGTATAAATAAGCGTCTAGTCTATGGCAGGAACAAAGACCTAAACTTATAAGTTTTTTTTAAGTTAAGCAAGTTAAACTATCGAAACAGTTTCTTTAAACTTTTTATCAATGAGGCTATAGAACTGTCGGTAAAAATATTATAATTAACACGAATTCTACTATAAGAGAAACACATGCGGTATAAGGGGGGGGGGGGCTAAGTACATTTGTTCTAAAGGTAGGAAGACAAAAGGTCATACAATATCGCATGCGACTATTTGGACGAGGAATAGAAAATTGTATGCATTGCAGGATATCGGACGAGTCAATAAACCCATGAATTAACTTGTATGGAAAGATTAATCGTTTATTTTCCTTCGAGTGTAAGGTGAGCTTGCTCTGTAAAAATTGAGTCTCAGTGTATACGATTTAAGTTCGAGACATTTATTTAGTACGGATTGGTGTACTAAGTGCAGAGTTTCATCCGATACATTCATTTCCTCGCGATATTTTCCTTCACAACCTGACACATAACGGCCTTATTTGGGAACGTTGTTTAGCGGGTGATTAGTTTATTGAATGTGAATTAATAATGACAGAAAGAGAGAAATAAGTGTTTAACTAAACAACCGCTAATCGACATTTATAAGTCGTCGTAAGTTTAACTGTCACCGAGCGACGCAGGTTGGTAGCACACAATAATTAAAAACAATTTGCTTAGCAGTACACACTTGAGGAAAATAATTTGTGAACTTAGACTAGGAAACAATTTAATTGGTTATAGTTATAGCAATTTACGTATAATTAAGGTATGGATTATATATTATTTTAAAAGAATACTAGATATCTATGTTTTCAAAGAATTACTTATATTCTAATTATTTCCTCCAATTAAGCAGAAGGTTTATTAGAGGGCAATAGGCCAAGGGGATTGAACCTATTTCTTTCACAACGCTATGTTAAGCTTCATGGTTCGTATATTCCCATTTCAAAAATACGATTAATATTTCGTATATAGAGTACCGGTTGGCTGTCCGTTGAAGTAAGCGTTGAAAATATTCCTTACATTGTCAATATTTTTGGGCGAGTTACCACTCGTCATACGCACACGTTTTAAAGTAGGCATAATTAATAACACTCGATTCGGCTTTATATATTTCTCCAATAAGCGTTCTTATTCTACGCATTAAAAAAAAACCTATGCCTCTCTGAAATGGATATAATAAGCGCGGATTGAGTTTGATAATTTTTTACAAATCAATTTAAAAAGATTTATGACGTCATAAATCTTTTTTATATATTTATTATTTTCTGCCATATTTTGCCAATATGGCAGAAATAAGCAAATATTATGTAAATCGAAAACAAGATATCCAAATCAAGATCTTTGATCATAATATCGAGAACTTTTAACAATAATAAATGAGGTATATTACTCAATAAAAAAAATATATAGATGATAAAAAAGCGTATAGTTACAGTAACAGCCTGGTAAATTCCCACTGCTTTATATAATAAATAATAGTTTTAATTGTGTTTTATTAACATACCTATGTAAGTGACCCAGTGGAATGATTGTATATAAGATATTAATAGAAATTACCTACACTTTGCTTATTTATATTAATACATTTATAATGACAGATACAAGAAAACAAAATCGAAACATGTTTCTCGACTGGTTTTTTTATCGTGAATTTGAAATATAATAATGTTTATTACGTCTATTTTTAATATATAAAATTTCATAATAACTCTACAGATTTACATTAGCAATATATAAAAGAACATAAATAATAGTCTTGCCAGAATTTACCGTTACATTCATAAACGATTTAGGCTAAATAAAATATACGTTATTATGATATAATTGTTTTATCATTAATGTAATGTCAAATTAATAACACAAATTAGAATAATTTTCAATGAGTTACGCTCGTCATCGTGGTGTTGAGCTTTGATATTGAGGTAGATTTTATTACTAAGCTAATTCTAATTCATGGGGATACGTAAACGATTTATAGTAACGAGTTTCATTATAATGAATATATTTCCGTAAGATGTACATACAATATTTAAATGCCTGTATTTTGACACTTTTATTGTATTTATGTATAATTAGTGTCCCAGTGGTCGATACCACCACAATCATTATTGAAATAATAAAGCTTATAATAAATAGCTTATTACAAGCTAAAACACAAAGAAAAAGGTACAGAATATATGATATTGATGAGACAATTTTTGAAACGTGGTTTTAAGTATAAATTCATATTTGTGATAGCTTTTTCAAACCTTTGACAATGTAAGAACTAGTAAGACGTGAAAATAATATTTAATTTAGAGGATAATATAACACCTCGCCTTATTGCCTATACGGGAGAGCTGGGTCGTTTTTCGCCTAGAGTACAAGAGTTGCGATTCAAAGAGGAAATACTGCTAGCATTCTTGCTACCATTCCACGCGGTCACGATTTGTACAGTAGCTATTTTAAATTTTTATTTATATATATTTAAGACCTCAATATATTAAAAAATTCTAATTATTAATATACATACAAAATATATATAATAATATAAAATGAAGATAATTGCTCCCAAGTTTATATAGGTATCAATAAACGTATTATAACGAGACGACGCGACGAGGTATTAAGTTCCAGTGATTTCTTCGAGATCTCAGCGCCTCTCGGTCGGCCAACGTCATTATGCAACTCTTAAGCGAACTCAAAGTCAGAGTCTGTACCTTTTTAATTACAATTCTAATCACGGATTAATCAACTTACGTTATAAGCATCTCAGCGGCCTTCCCCGTGTCATACACTCACTTAAACACTCACAAAATCACTCGTTTCGAATATTTTTTCGAACACACGCGCGCACTGCAAGTAATATAATTTGTTTTATTTTTTTTTTTGTAACTTTCTAATCGTTGGCGCGTATTTATATTTTTTGACAGCAGCCGCGACCACTCGGCGTGTAGATCGGTGCGCGGTCGACTTCGTACTGGCTGCGTTCCGTTTTCGCTGTCTTGTTTTTTTTTTGCTGGTCAGCGCGTTCAGGCAGCGACAGTCTTGGGCGGCTCGTAATGTAATGACGCAAGTTGTTTCGGCAACTCAAAACTCGAACTCGTTGGGGTTTTTTTTATTGCTACAGACGCTCGGTACACTCTTCCATTCTAATTGTAAGTGTAAAGAAGTCTTACAAGGAATCGTGATAGCATAGAACAGTAAGTAGCACGAAGGTTGCACGTGTGACACGAATACAAAATATTTCATGAGCATGCTTTATGTATATGTAACAGCCTCCTCATCTTTCGAGGAGATGGTTTGGTGCTTACTCTAATGCGGGTTGATGGATACTCTTGTAGTGCAGATTTTCATCTGACACATGCAGGGCAGCTATCGTCATGATATCTTCGTTAACCATTAAGCACGACATGAATTACAAAACAAAAATTTATTAGTGGTGCTTACCTGGATTTGAATCAGCAATCATTTGTTAAGATTCACGTATCTGGACCACTAAGCCATCGTGGATCTTATATAAAGTGCTAATAAAAACTACAGAAAAATATTATATATGGCGGACCTAATAATATACCAAGAGGCACGCGTCGCTTAGAAACTATGAGATAAATTACAATCACAATTGCCAATGTGAACTTATGTCGTTAGTCTATTCGTCATATTGTATCAGAAGCCTGTCATCTCGAGAGAAAAGTGTATGTTTATGAAGTTGCGAATAAAATATCTGGTAGAAAGAATTTTATCATCATCATCATGAACAATTTGTAATTTGCTAGAAATACGAATTTCTTTAGAAGTACTAAATCACCCGGTACTTCGCCTTCCACATAACTTCTTTAAGTCATCAGTACATCGAGGCTTTAAAATAGGTACAAGTGAAAAGAGACCAATGAACTTACAGGCAACTCCATATTTTTTTTATCATTACTGTCAAATATGTTGGATGGCATTTCTATAAGATACATTTTTCTAAGGTCATGGAAAAAGATTGTTGATTAATCATACCCGTATATTTAATGGAATTTCCAATAAAAAAAATTGTAATTATTTTTAATATGAGGTAAACATAACATTTTTTTATAAAACAGAAGGCGAGAAGGGAAAAGGGCTACCTGATATAAAATGAACACCACTGAATATATGTGCAACATGTATGTGTACCAATGTATATACATTGGTACACATACGTTGTAAGAAATATTAACCATTCCTTGCATCGTCAATACGCCACTAACTTTAGGAACTAAACTGTCGTGTCCCTTATACCTGTAGTTATACTGGCTCACACGTTTTTCAAACCGGAACACATTACAAGTTTGAACTATACACATATTTATCTACCGCCAGTGACTCGGTCTGTATGAAAATTTTAAAACTGTATTTGCAATGTAAAAATGTCATTCAAATTATATAACGCATTTAAACTAGAAACATTCAACATCCATTACTGACTTTTATAATGTGTATTGTAGGTATAGGTTTGAAACTTATTCCATCACGCTGCTCCAATGTGAGTTGGTGGAATACACATGTGGCAGAATTTCAGTGAAATTAAACACATGCAGGTTTCCTCACGATGTTTTCCTTCACCGTCAAGCACGAGATGAATTATCATAAACACTAATTAAGCACATGAAAATTCAGTGGTGCTTGCCCGGGTTTGAATCTACCAGGCCCACATGAAGTATCTGGGCCTGACCCTGGACGGAAGATGGAGCTTCGGGCAGCATTTTGTCCAACTTGGCCCGAAGCTCATCAACGCTGCTGCTGCCTTAAGCCGGCTCCTACCAAATGTAGGAGGGCCGGAAACGCCATGCCGGCGATTATACGCCGGTGTTGTGCGGTCCATGGCTCTGTAAGGTGCTCCCATCTGGGTGGACGCTCTCACCGCTCGGAACAAGGTTCTCTTGCGAAGGCCGCAGAGAATCATAGCGGTGAGGGTGATACGCGAATATCGTACGGTGTCGTGGACGGCGGCAACACTTCTCGCGGGCGATCCGCCTTGGGAGCTCCAGGCGGAGGTGCTCGCGGAAGTGTACCGGTTCCGGGCGGAAGTGAGGTCGCGTGGCGACCGTCCAGGGTTGGAGGAGGTGCTGCGAATCAGGACTCTCGCCCAGCAAGCCCTGATTTGCAGGTGGGAAGAGGATCTGAGGTCCCCATCAGCAGGCCTGGCGACAGTGGAGGCGATCCGTCCCCACTTGAGTCGCTGGGTAACGAGAAAAGGCGGCACACTGACCTTCAGACTGACTCAGGTGCTTACTGGACATGGGTGCTTAGGTAAGTACCTGCACGGAATAGTCAGGCGGGAGGTAACGCCCTCCTGCCACGAGTGTGGTGCGCCTACGGACACGGCATGCCACACTCTGATGGAGTGTGCCGCTTGGGGGCCTTAGCGCCTTTCCCTGGCGACTTTAATCGGCGGAGACCTTTCGCTGCCGAGCGTGATAAATGCCATGCTTGGTAGCGGTGCTGGATGGAGATGGTCTCCTTCTGCGAAAATGTCATGTCGCAGAAGGAGGCCGCGGAGCGGGAGCGCGAGGAGAGTGCCTCCGCTGACCCGCTTCGCCGAAGAAGACCGGGGAGAAGACGCCGGCGCTATGCGCATCTTCTCCTCCCGCCGTGAGTGTCGCCGGGGCCAGGGGGTCTCTGTACCCCGAGTACCCCCTAGGATTTGGAGGCCCGCAGAAGCGGGCCAACCGTCGGGACGGCACGGTAGTATGCGCAAGCGATCACGTGACGTCCCCCGACAAGATGGAGTGGGTACCGCTGGTTTTTTAGTGGGTATTCCGGCGCCTTCAGCGCCGGCGAGTCCCACATACCCCCCCACCTCATGTGGGGGAAACACATAAATGTGTTTTTCCAGCGAGGAAAAAAAAAAAAAAAAGGGTTTGAATCTACGATCATCGGTTAAGATTCACGCGTTCTTACCACTGGGCCATCTCGGCTATAATGTGTATGAAATATGAATAAATAAAGTATCCCACCAAAAACATTTTCATGTAAAATGTAGCCAAGACGAGTACATTGCTTGCACTGTAAAAAATATTATCAGATCTTATGGAGAGCCAAGGTACTAGACTCTACTCACGTTAATCTAAAACTCTCTAACTCTCATCATAGCTTAGAGCAATCTGCGTGAATCATAGTCTTAAGTTCTTTACAAACTCACCAAAACACCTTAATCAAAATGTGACACAAAATTAACGCCTAGTTAGTGAACTACTTTCTGTTCATAGGACCTATAGAATGTCTACGTCGCCCTTACGAAAGTCATCAGTCAGTGAGTGACGAAATCTGCGTATTTTAGACATTAATAATTTATAAGCTACACATTTAAAACTTGGCATGTTTAATAAGTAGATTCAATTTGGACTTTCTAGCACTGTCCAGACCGAATCTGTAAGGGTACAAAAATTCGACGAATCGCTTTGAGAAAAGGTAGTGCCCTGCGATTCCACTGTCGTTTTGACAGATTTTGTTTTGAATGAAAGTTAAATATCAATGCTTATTATTTACATATAATAAAGCAGTAGAAACGGTGTGTCTATACATTGAATAAAATCAAATAATGATGCATTAGCCAGTGTGTTTTTTTATTTTTTTATAAATAAATAGACTAGACCGCGCGGCTTAACGCGGGTTTACCGTTATCGCTAGGTCTTTGCGTGCGTGAGTATTTTATAATCCATAATATTTCGCAATAAATAAGCTGTCTATAAATATATTTCACATAGAGTTTTTATTAATCGTGTTATATATTAAAATATACACATTTAAATTAAGTACAGATCTACCTATAACTCTATCCGCAAAACATTCTGTAAAAGGAAGGAAAATGCAAGGTGATGTGTATAATTTGATGTGCAATCGAATGACGCGGCATATAATGACTTATAATAAAGGAGGTCGAGTGACAACATCAAAACTATAACACTTTTGTATCTCGACAATTCTACGCATAACACGACAGGATTGGTTGTGTACAGGAAATTAATATAACAAGCCGTCAGTAGATGCATTATTCATATAATATACACAATACATGTATGTAATAAAAATATATGGGCTTTTTAATTATTTTTGGAGAGATAATACAATTTTTGTTATAAATAAATAATGATAATATAATCCGTATAAACGTGTAGATACTCAGTTGAGTACATTTTATTACGATGCTAGTTTTATATTTAAATTCAATGTATATTTTGTAAATATTTATTTACAGATCACAAACGATGTTAATATTATTAAAGAATAAAAAACTAAAGCTAAATTATAGGTCGTCAACATCGAAGATTTTTTAGCATTTCAGAAGGATTCAATTCAATTTCAATTTCTGTTGAAATATTTATGTTTACTGGTGATGTTTTGCTATATGTTTGTCTTAATTTGTCACTAAATATACTTCAATGATTTTATAATCAGCCCTAAATGACGCTTATCCTATCTGAAGTTTACGATTTTCTACAAATATCCTCATGTATCTTCACCAGACACAGATCACTATCGTGTCGTATTTTTTTGTATTAACCATACAATCATTTAAATAATAAAAATATATCCTGGGACATTATTCACATAAGGCCATCTGATCCCAAACTAAGCAGAGCTCGTAACATGGAAACCAGACAACTGATATACTACATTTACTACTTTTCTTTTGTAAATACATACTTATATAGATAATTACACCCAGACTCAGGACAAACAGACATGTTTATACACACAAATTTGGGTGGGAATCGAACTCAAGACCTAAGCGCGAAAGGCAAGTATTTACCAACCACACCAACATTTATTTAAATTTATTTTAATAGTATGAGTGAGATTATAATTAGCCAATAAATTACATATTATCAAGATTTAAGCAAATCGCTACGATTAATATAAAAAGGTCGTATGTAAAAACTACATTCCAATTTTAAAACTTATAAAAATATTATAAACAAAAGGTCGTATATAGCTGTGTTTATTTTTATTTTTAACTCAATAATTTAAATGTAAAATTATACGGACATATGAGAAATAATATAAATATTATACTAATAAAACATAAAAAATGATCATTTATTACGCTTATATATAATATATAAAGTACGTAACTGCTAAATACGACTTTCAGTACTAAAAGTAGCGAAAGGTCGGTAGGTTTGCTTATTTGTGTTTGGGTGGATCTTTGCTCTCACGTAGCCATCACATAATTTCTCTAAACGTAAACAACAAAACCTTGAAGATAAATTTAATATAATTAATAATATTTACCATGAGTTAAAATTTCAGCATCGTCGGTAAGGTCAATGCTATTGAGTTACACTGCACTGGGATCATTGCCCTCCTCTCACTTAAGTTTAACAATCGCTGATTAAACAAAACGTTACTAGCATTTGGCCAATTTTAATTTACCTTAAATATTATACAAATTAAATATAATATAAATAGGAGATTCCTTGATTCCTACAACTGTGCTGTTAAAAGAAAAGACGCGCGCTAATTTAAAACCGTCATTTTGTTGGTGTACTCAAAGGTAAAGTAATTAATTCATTATTGGCGCGTCTTTTGATCTGTTGAGTGTGTTCAATTGTTTCATTTGGATCTTTAAGAGTAATCGAGTGGGTAATTAACATCAATTTCTATGATTTGGTGTTCTATTTTTAAAAGATCATTCAAGGTTTTTAGAAAATCTCTTTCACTTCCGAATAAAAACTATAAAGTAATAGGAATCAATTAATTCAAAGTATTATTTATTACAAAGGAAACCTTATCTTAATAAGATATTTCATCTAAACCTAGAGTATTATAGTTGGGTACTGTCGACATAAGTTACATATTAAAAATATTTATATATTGATGAGGAACAAAAGAAGAAGACAAACAAATTATTCATTTTAGATTAAATAGAAACATACTATAACACTTTTGAATCGTGATTTTAAAATTAAATTTAAAGCTTCAGCTAGTAAAAGTATATTAATATAAATAGAAAGAAAACTTTTTATTTTTACTTTTGATTTTATGGAATAGGAAGGCGGACGAGCATATGGCGACCTGATAGTAAGTGGTTATCAACGCCCATAGACAGTGGCATTTTTTTTTCGTGGGGAAATCCTCATGAATACCCTCCATATCTGATGATACATGGAGGGTTATGTCGGACTCTTACCGACTAAAACCACCACGGTTCCAGCGATCCACACTTGGCGAAGTTGCGGGTACGCTTGCGCATTCTTCCGTGCCTCCACCTGTGGCTGTTCTTTTTGTTTAAACCCTTCGATGTTAAATACCCCTGTTGGGATGTGCCGGTTATGCTCACATATTTCTCGACCTGGGGAACCCTATACTTTAAGCAATGAACTCCCCCTTTTCATTGCCCGGAGGTTCTCTTCATGGAGGTAAATAGTTGGCGTTGCGATGCCGTCTGTACCCTGTTCTCCTTCGGCGCATCGGGTCTGCGAGTGCATCTTTCTCCCTTTCTCTCTCCGCCGCCTCCTTTTGCTTCATGACACCATCGCAAAAAGTTATCATCGCCTTCCAAGCCTTTTCGCTCTCTAGCATGGACTTTACCACAGCTGGTAGCGACAAATCTTCTCCTACAGCTGCAATCAAGTGGCGTCTCGATTCCTCCCATGCAGGGCACACTTGTAAAGTATATGTCGCTGTGTCCTCCTGCGCTCCGCAAGCATGGCAAATTGCGGTTGGTTCCCTTCCAGCGATTTTCCACAGATATCTCCCGAAACATCCGTGTCCTGAGAGAATCTGCACTAAATGGAAAGTCAGTGGAGAACGTTGCCTTTTACACTATTTGAACAGGACCGGTCGAATCGCCTCTATTGTAGCGTGGCCTGCAGTGGACTCCGCCAGTCTTTCTTCCCACTTTCGAATAAGTATCGAAATTTTATTGGCCCTCCATTCCTTTTCCTCTGCTGCGCTGTAAAGACCATTACGTCTACGGCATTCAGACCGTCGGAAATACGTCTCGGCTAGAACTTCCGCCTCCAAATCCCAAGGTGGAGAACCAGCGAGAACGCATGCTGCCTCAAAGGATATTGTTCGGTATCCTCTAATGGTTCTTGTAGCCATGATTCGCTGTGGTCGCCTTATCAGTGCTTTGCTCTTGTTATTAAGAGCGTTGACCCAAATGGGAGCCCCGTACAGTGCCATCGATTTGATCACCGCGGTATAGAGGCGACGGCATCCATCGTTTGGACCAGCGACGTTTGGGAGCAGGCGTCCAAGTGCATTTGCTGTGGCCACCAGTCTAGGACACAATTGTAGGAAGTGATCCAGGAATTGCCATCGACTATCAAGAACGAGGCCTAAATATCTAAGAGTCGATCCAACTTCGATGGCAACTCCTCCGACTGTGATACTAGCGCCTTGCGGGGGCTTTCGTCGGGGACGATGCAGATCGCTCTGGATTTGTAGAGAGCTACCTCTAGTCCTAAATTTCGAATTCTCTCTACCACCTGAGACACTCCGGCAGTAGCAAGAATAGCGGCCGTTCTAAAGTCGCCTCCTCGGGCTGTCACGAGGGTATCGTCTGCATAGCAGACCAGGTTTACACCTTGTGTCAAGTCGCCTCTCAAAACCCAATCGTATCTAAGGTTCCATAGAAGTGGGCCAAGAACAGAGCCCTGGGGTATACCACAAGATAGCTTACATCGACTCCATCCTCCTTGTCTTTTATACGACACTGTTCGATCTGTGAGATAGGAGTCAATCAAAGGGCGTCAGTCAGTCAAAGAAAGGTACTCGGTGATACCTTAACGCTTCTCTAACACCAGCCCATGGCAAAGTATTGAATGCATTGGCTATGTCCAAGGACACAGCCAAACAGACATCACCCTGTGCTATTGCTTGTTCAGCGTCAGACTTGACCCGCATGAATGCGTCCAGCGTCGATCGTCCCCTCCGAAAACCGAATTGATTATCGGAGAGTCCGGGGCCAACTGTACTTAAGTGCCAACCATAACTACCATACTAACCATCACTTACCCCTGCGCCAACTTGCTTTGGAACTAAGATGATCCCTTGTGTTTGTAGTTACACTAGCTCACACTGGCTTGCTGCTTGGTGGTAGAATATGTGAGTGGGTGGTACTAACATAGATGCGCTTGCAAAAAGCCCTACTACGAAGTTTTTTCAAATATCGGATTACCACGGACCTTGTATCCCTATATAAGAAAACGAAAATGTTTTTAGCACAGTTAGGAAATAAAATAATCCGAGATGGCCTAGTGGTTAAAACGCGTGAATCTTAACCGATGATTATGGGGTCAAACCACTGAATTTTTATGTGCTTAATTTGTGATTATAATTCATCTCGTGCTTGACGGTGTAAGAAAACATCGTGGAAACCTGCATGTGTCTAATTGCATTGAAATTATGTCACGTGTGTATTCTACCATCCCGCATAGGAGCAGCGTGATGGAATAAGCTCTAAACCTTCTCCTCAAAAAAGGAGAGGAGGCCTTAGCCCAGCAGTGGAACATCAACAAGCTGTTACTGTACTGTACAGTTAGAAACAAACAGTAGCATCGCAGTATAATTATTTGTACATTACTTACAGCAATAAAATGTGTACCCACAATAAAATGAACTATAGATTATATTCATAAAAACAAAACAGACATTGTATGAACATGAGAAGTGGACAAATACTTGTATGAGCAAGTTGCCGTCTTCGCTAAGTCATTACACCCTTCCTTGTGCAAGCTATAAGCTTCTATAATAAAAGCCTGCATATACTTTTACCGTTGCCGATAATAAATTTGAAAAAATATTAATAATTTTGGCATATTACTCAACAAAATATTATATAGATGGTATAAAAGGTGGACTTAATATTCGTTGGTTTTGAATGAAAAAAATAAAATAAAAGAACGCTATTTCGTTTATGTTTTTAATTAAACTGGCTTACACAGTCTTCAAACCGGAACACAGCAATACACGGTTTTTAAATACACCAATATAATGTAATTAGTGTGAAATAGTAAGTAGTTTCTTAGCTGTTCTTCTTGGAAAAATCTATTTTCCGATTGGAAGGTTTCGTTAATATTTTATTTAATCTTGTAAAAGTCATGCACAGAGTATATTTTTATTTGAATAATTTGCGGGCAACCTCTATCCGTAGTTAAGCTTGAAAATAGACAGTGTTTAAATACATTTAATACCTATTCTAATTCCATAAATATTACATTGTATTTTTATTGTTCTACTAACAAATTGAATGATATTATTAATATTTGTTTTGAACAAATAGATCCTTTCCAACGATTTACCTTGAAGTATTATACATTGAAGTGAAGGTTGGCAGCATTTTTTTATAAAATATGTAGGCGGACGGACAAATAGGACACCTGATGTTAAGTGGTCACCACCACCCATAGACATTGGCACTCTAAGAAATATTAACTTATTTAACTAACTAATCCCTTACATCGCCAAGGCGCCACCAACCTTGGAAACTAAAATGTGTCTGTAACTATACTGGCTCACTCATCCTTTAAATAGGAACACAGCAATACTAAGTATAACTGTTTAGCGGTATAATATCGAATTGATTGGTGGCACCCAGACGGGCTTGCACAAAGCTCTACCACCTTCATTATAGCATTTCTCTTTAAATAGTGATACGAAATATTAAAAGAAAATATAATACGAAATATTAAATCCAAATCATTACCATAATTCACAAAAAATACCGTTTACATTGAAATCTCTGAGAGTTATTTTCCATAAATACAAAAAAAAAAAGATGCCTAAACGTCTCCATCAGATTTTACAAGATGACTGCCGTTCAGAATAATTTATCATTTATGTCGTTTATAGCTTTTAGTAGGTTTCTCCGTAAATTAAAATATAGTAAAGTGATAGATTTTACAAATTTAAGATTGAATAGTAATTAAGTAGGGAAATGCATTAGAATTTTTAACCAGGACACAATACAATTATAAAAATATACCACATGAATGCGAACAGTTATAATGAGGCGGTAAGTATTTTTGGGTTAAAGTCCAAACGTTGACTGGTCGAAGCAAGGACGCTAAACCAGTTTTATGCCGACCACGTTATTTAAAGTCTCACACAGACTCACTAAGAAATTACGAAACAAAATATTTATAACTATCTATAATATCTTACGTCTAGTCACAGGATTTGTCATAATTTGTCTAACTAATATTATAACTGTAATACCCAAGGTATAGTGTTCGAATACCAGATCCGGTTAAAATCTTTGCTCATAGATACTGGTCTGCTCAGAAAAATAAATCACGTTTTTCATCGTCAAGCCCGAGATCTAGAATGCTATTTCGTTTATGCTTTTAATTACACTGGCTTAAACAGTCTTCAAACCGGAACACAGCAATACTAAGTTTTATTGTTGTTGCAAAGGACATAAGATCTTGGTACCAAAGGTTGGTGGCGTATTAATGATGTAAAGGATAGTTAATATTACATACAGGGCCATTGTCTACGGGCAATAGTGACCACAGGTGTCCCATTTGTTTAGTTCAGTCCACCTACCTTTTATATATATGGGTGTATAATTAGTAGTTCTCAACAGCAAGGCCTATGTGTCCTTAGCTATTAAGAAGAACGTTCAGCCTGCATGTTGCAAATTTCCTCGCAATGTTTCCTGTTACGAACACGAGATGAATATGGAATCGTTTGACTTAAAAGTAGATGTAACAAAAAAACATCTATCGCTAGAATATTCGCAACAATACTCCTTGTTTTGTATAAAGATTATTTTTTTATATTATTGATTCAAATGTGCTGTTAAAAGGACTCAATATTACATAATAAAATTTAATGTACCACAAACCAATTAATCCACATTGAACTACTAACCAATAATCTTGGATTAAATTATTGAAATATCCCAGCGATCGTTAAATAATGTACCAATGTTACAAGTCTCAGAAAATATCACACAAATTAAAGAAAATTGGACGTTTAAGCAAGTTTATTGAAGAAAATTTATAGGCTTACTATAAATAACTGACAGTTGCCTACCTGTGTATATACTTGTGAGTTTACCAATAGGTATAAGATCGGGTCAACCTTATAGAACATTAAGTGCTGCAGCGTCGTTTATCGGCCAGCTACAACAAAGTTGATACTATAAAAACCTGCTACAAGAAAAATACTTATTAATTTCTTCCACTTTTCGTGGTTCACAGCCAAAGAGTATAGAAGATTACTAATCTCAAACATCAATATCCATTTTTACATAGGATATATAACTTTATATAGCATTAGATTAGGAAACCTTAAACGTCAATTAATTCCAACATAAATATATAAAATCGTTGACGTACATGATTCCGATATAATAGTTATTAAGGTTTTGTACTAAAAATCGAATATCTAACATTTAATACAAATTAAGAAATCAAATATAATCCAAGGCACGCATGCTCATGGAATTGCATATTAAAAAAACAATCAATTTGAAAAACTCTCGGCTGGTACATAATATATTGAATATGTATATAACAGGAAGTGCAGCTCAGTTAATGTTTTTATGTAAACGATTAATTTACCCGTAAGTACTCTTTATGTACTTAAACAAAATGCATATTAAATTCCAAATTGCTCGCGAAAATTTACTTGATTTTATGAATGAAATAACGATCACAGTTGGTTGAATAATATCATTATTTTAAATAAATGTGAAGTTCTGAGAGGTATTTGAAACTTATATACTTATATTATATGATTTAATCCTTCAATCCATAATGAGTATTTATTTGAATAATGAAAAAATCACACAACGCATGTGTCAAGATTATCCGTCATTTATGATTGTCCGTCATTTGTCACCACTTTGCCAACACACGTTCAGTTAGTTACGCCATTTAACGTTGGCACTAACATGTTTTCAATATGCAATTATTTGTTTTAATCTGTAGACACGATAAATCATTTATAATTATCTTCATGCTACCCAGGTTTAGATTTTTTTTAAATGAATAATTTGAGTGAGACTTCAGTAACAGCCTGAGAATATGCCACTGCTGGGCTAAGGCCCCTTCCCCTTTTTTTGAGAAGAAGGTTTGGAGCTTATTCACCACGCTGCTCCATTGCGGGTTGATGGAATATACATGTGGTGGAATTTCAGTGAAATTTGACACATGCAGGTTTCTTCACGATGTTTTCCTTCACCGTTAAGCACAAGATGAATTAAAACTCAAAGCTGAGATGGCCCAGTGGTTAGAACGCGTGAATCTTAACCGATGATCGTGGGCATCCAATCCAAACCCGGGCAAGCACCACTGAATTTTCATGTGCTTAATTTGTGAATATTAGTTATTCCGTAAAAACGCATATCGCTTATTATTTATTTTATTTAATCACTGAAGTTACTAAACAAAGTATTGAATTCAATTCAATAGCTTGTTATGACTTATGGGACTCGAGAAAGCCACATTGTTCAACCGTAGTGATTGAATGAATGATTGCGAGATTTGTTTTAAATAATAGTCGTAACGATTAAATTGATATCTTTTTTTTTTATAGAATAGGAAGGTGGACGAGCATATGGGCCACCTGATGGTAAGTGGTCACCAAACGCCATAAGACATTGGCATTGTAAGAAATGTCAACCATCGCTTATAGCCAATGCGCCACCAACCTTGGGAACTAAGATTTTATGTCCCTTGTGCCTGTAATTACACTGGCTCGCTCACCCTTCAAACCGGAACAGAACAATATCAAGTATTGCTGTTTTGCGGTAAAATATCTGATGAGTGGGTGGTACCTACCCAGACGAGCTTGCACAAAGCCCTACCACCAGTAATATCGATTGAGAATGTATAGTCCTACTCAGTCTTACTTTAATAACCAAAATGATACAGTTTTATTTATACATACATTATTGTGAAGATGGGGCCCAGTTGGCTATACGGTGTAAAATGGCTACATTAGTGTAATAATCAAGTTATTTGTTATTTATTATATTATTGAACTAAGACTAACAGATTCGGATTATCTAGATATACTATAAAAAATAAGAACAAATTGAGAGTTGAAATTGTTTCTTAAGCGTGGTTATAACAATAAACGGACATTTAAAAAAACATATTTAAAAAATCACTAACGTGAATACCTCTGTAAAAGTCTGTTTATTAAAATAACAAGGACTTTTTAACTAAGACGGTTTATTTTTACGTTCTTTTAGGTCCGCCTTTCTCCGGGGAGCATGTATTTCTCATTGCATTTTCCAGAGTACAAAGTAGTCTACATCGCTCTTCAACTAAAACTGTATGCTAAAAATAAAAAATATATATCGTCAGTATAGCGTTCGCATTTATAAAAGATATGTTATGAAATGTTTCCACTCTTTAAGTCCAAATTAATTCACAATAATGCAGATAAGTCGTTTTCTCTTGAGACTGGACCGGTATTTTGACCCCAGTTTGACGCAAATCGTTTGACGTCACACAAATGAATCAACGATTTTGCAAATCAAGTCATTAAGACCACTTTGGTTTTATTTTATTTGCAACCTTAGAGAAACAATTTAAAAGAAAAGTGTTGCTATAAGTAAAATTATCAACATATTCTATATATACCCAATTGAAATGAGTTCTGTTTATAAGAGATTATATGTAGTACGAAAATCATACGTACATATACGAAGGTCACAAAATCTGGAATCGGTTGTGCTGTGGTCGAAAATTATATTAAATTATAATTTTGTATATAACAGACGCATAACTCGTATGTACCGCGGGCGTAACTCTGACGTAGTATTACATAATATAATATCGTGAGAACTATTTACATCTTTTGTTATAATTTTTACCTGTATTTTTGTTAATGCTTATAATGAATTTCATTTCATATCATATTAAATAAATCTTATAGGATTATCAAAGTGCATAATATGATAGAATATTATAATGTTTTCATTCTATTCAAAAATACAAATACCAATAAGAAAAGAAAGAAAAAATACTCGGTGGTTCTACCACCGAGCTTTGTGCAAGCCCGTCTGGGTAGGTATTTTTTTTATACAAAAGGGTGGCGGACGACCATATCGGCTACATGATGGTACGTGGTCACCGACGCCCATAGACATTGGCATTGTAAGAAATGTTAACCATCGCTTACATCACCAATGCGCCACCAACCTTAAGAACTAAGATGTTATGTCCCTTGTGCCTATAATTAGGTAGCAGGTACTCATAACTTCTATGACCGAAAAGCTTAGTAAATATGTAGTTTTTGAAGGGCAAGTGAACCAGTGTGTTTTTTAGCACAAGGAAAATAATTTAGTTGCCAAGGTGGCGCATTTGACAGTTAAAATTTATTGCAATCTAAAAATATATTATAATAAAAACAAATAAAACATAAAAAATAAAACTTTAGTTTTTTTTTCTAAATAACCTGTTATGTTAGTATGTGTGGGTTGAAATTGCAACTGAATATTAAGCTAGTTCCATACAATCGATTAAGGTATTTTGCATACCAGAAGTATAGTGTACTGGTAAACAAATTAAATATACTATATATTTACATTATTACTATATACATACTGTATATTAAACTTGTTTTAGTACGCGGATTAAATAAAAGCTTCTTTTAAATATTTTTTCATCTATTTTTATATGGATTTGTGTATAAATTAAAAAAGTTGTAAAACAGTGGACATTATATTAATGAAACATAAATAAAATTTGTTACCTATTACCTTATATTATACCAAAAAATAATTTAACTCGTTTCAAATTTCGTAACGAAAACCTCCAAAGGAAATATTAACTACCTAAATGTTTAATATTTTAACAGAGAAATACCTTGAGTAATTTTAAATTTCCAAGGCTTATTATATAACCAAGTTTCCTACCATTTGTTATTCAAATAATTATATGTAAAATATTTAAATACATAAATACTCCTGCTAGAGACGGGAAAAATATTATTACAAACTAATTCATATTTATGTTGTTGTAAATTTCTTAATTGAAACGATTATCGTTTATCTATATAAGATAATAAAAGTGTGCGAAACTATTATCCTATAAGAGATCCTCTTTTAACCAATCCTGCTACTGGTGGTAGAGCTTTGTGCAAGCTCGTCTGGGTAGGTACCACCCACTCATCAGATATTCTACCGCAAAACAGCAGTACTTGGTATTGTTGTGTTCCGGTTTGAAGGGTGAGTGAGCCAGTATAATTACAGGCACAAGGGACATAAAATCTTAGTTCCCAAGGTTGGTGGCGCATTGGGTATGTAAGCGATGGTTGACATTTCTTACAATGCTAATGTCTAAGAGCGTTGGTGACCACTTACCATCAGGTGGCCCATATGCTCGTCCGCCTACCTATTCTATAAAAAAAAAAAAAATCCTCTTGTCTAATCAGCGAGGAACCGCAGCAGACCTAGTTAACTAAAAAGGTAAATAAAAACTTTTCGACACAAAATCCCAAAATCTTTCTATCATCCCACCCCAGAGCTTAAACCCAAGACGTCGGGATCTAGCCACTAGACTGAGGCAATAAAAATATAGACAACCAGACAACTACTAACTAACTTCACAAAATTATTTCAATTTATTCGTTAGATTAGCATTTATAGGCACCCTCTTATGTAAAATATTAACAATCAATTTGGTTATGTCACGGGTTATGTATATTAACATTTCATAGTTATATACAAACGGCTGAAACACGTAAATTGTAACCGAAGATGACGTATACAAACTCAGGTTTGAGCTTATGAGCTTTTTTGTGCTTAATTTATGATTTAAATTCGTGTTGCTCTTAACTGTGAAGGGAAACATTATAGGAAAACCTATATATTAGACATGAAATTCTGCCACAAGTGTATTCGACAACCCGCATTGGAACAGCGTGGCGGCATAGGCTTCAAAAGTTTTTCTATAATAAGTGTAAGCAGTATGGCAATTACTAAATGTTACTTTACTTTTTCCAATGTCTTCCTATAAATATTGGCGTAGCCAGGTAGGGAACTGTATGGGCACAGCACTCCTAAGTAAACTTAGTGCCTGTCCTCACAAAATATGATTCAAAATTATAATGAATTAATTTATTTGGAATCTTATAAAAGAATTTCGACAGCAAAATTTGACCAAAAAAGTTTTATATTTTTTGAGTGCTAAGTGAATAAATAAAACCGGCTATGGCCACTCCGAGGGAATTCCCTATATCAGAACGTTGGCTACGCGAATGGATACAAATATATAAAGCTATACTGTTTATCTAATATCTATGTAAGTCGATCTGTTGCAGAATGAGGTAATATTTTTTGTTTCCGCTTTCTAATTACTTTCTAAAATTAAGAAATGTGAACGGTAATTTAGTTTATACCATGAACATATGTAAGTATTATGTAAATGTATGATTAATTTCGTTGTATTTATATAATTTATGTTAAATGAGACTTGTGGGATGTGGCGAAATTATTAATGTGGATGATCCACATTAATAATTTCGCATTACATTAAAAATTATAAAATAAACTGTTTTCTCCATTGTGTAGTAAATTATTTGCTACTTACGTATATAAGTATAATATTATAGTAGTAAGGATGAGAAGATATAAGAATAGAATTTCCTTTGATTTGAACGTAGCATAGGAGCCAGATGGGTCGATAACCTGAATGAACCTGGGTGACTGGATGCAGAAGACGGAACTTTGACGCACCTTCAGAGGCCTATGTCTAGCGATGAATAATGATTGACTGATGATGATGATAATGGCAGTTAATTTTAATTGCATATAATTCACAGTCGCTGAGTTTCTTTGTTCCGTCAATTTCAAAGGTTCTTCTGCAACATTCTTTTTTTATTTTAACAAATATAGAATAGAATAGAATAGAATAGAATATACTTTATTGTACACCAAAAGAGTTACAGAACCATTTTAAACACAAACACAAAGGAAACTATTTTGTTCAAAAGGCGGTCTTATCGCTAAAAGAGCGATCTCTTCCAGACAACCTTTGGGTGAAGGACATGAAATAAATAAATAAATAAATAAACAAATATGCAATATGAAATCTACCTACGCTTGTCACATCAATAGTCTTAATTAAAAGCGAGTGAAACTGCGAAGCGCAGTTACTTATATGAAAATATTAAACTAAAACCTTCTCCGAAACGACACTGCATCTTGGTATAAATTTTATGTATTTTAGTAATTTTTAGTTAGGCTTCAGAAAAAATTACAAACAAAACGTGTCCTCAGATATTTAACAAAATGTTACAGTTTTAAATGAAAGATTTTTATATAAATACCTTATGTACAAATAAAATTTGACGAAATCGTTAGAGCCATTTCTAAGCTACACAATATAAATTTATATACAAGAATTGCTCCTTTAATATTATAAGACAAGATATACAACAACTTAATTCGATTTCCGTTGAGTAACGTTATTAACGCCATCTATGAATCGATCATGGCAACTTATCATGATCAGGATCACTATATAATCATTCCATTCATATACAACAGATGGCGTTGTAATAACACACCAATAGATGGCACTACTATAGTTAAATTTATTTGGCAGTCAGCAAAATAATTACTTATGCCAGACATGTTAAAAAAGCCATTAGTATCGTGATGGAATGTAATACTAATATTTATTAGCTGGGATACATGAATACTCTCTCTATTCTCGCTTTGAATAGTTCAGCTAACCCTCCCAATCATTCTTTTCACCTCTATTTTGTTGCCATGACATGCTGTGATGTGACTTGTTATCGTGTCAAGTCAAGTTACACTAAACTTTTATATCGACGTTGTTCAGACAATCTTTCTTGGTGAAGTGTTATATTAAAAAGTTTACAACAAACAATCCCTTTTACTAAAATGCGAACTTAAGTAAAATAGGGTAAACTTAATTAATTCCGGTTTTTTAAAACTTAGTTAAAATTTAAACAATGCATTTAAATGTGAAATAGAAAAATGAAAGATATTGGTGTTTAACTAAACACCCACTAAGCAACGTTTTGAAGTATTAAGGCTATTAATGAATACACACCTTATTCGCCTTAATGATAATACGATATATTGATTGGATTTATCAAAGATATATTTATCACATAACTGCTAGTTTGTTTTATTGAATAATTCGACTACCGCTATCAATGAAAGTTATTGGGGTTTTCTCTTATGAAATTTGATGTAGCTAGCCTAAAGATATGAAGTTCGAAGTGTTTCCGTGCCTCTGGTAGTATGTAAAGTCGAGTAATTGGTTTCTCTGCTATATTGTTCGTACTGCCGTCAAATCGCAGCTTCCACGTCACGCACGCCTCCCGCGCGTTCGCTTCTTGTTTTGTTTGATGAGTAAAATGGACAAAGTAGATGTAGTCATCGTGCTTCTTCCTCAAAATCCATGTTGCTACTGATTTGAATGAAATTGAAATTGTACCTGGTTGATCGGCGACAGTATCAATTGCTCCAGCAGTTATCAATGGAAGCTTCAAGCAACAGACTATGACTGCAAGAGCGGTCCGCGTAGGTTGATCACTTGCTAACTGCTCGAGCTGTTCTTGTATGGCCGGCCTAAGGGAGTACGAAGTGTACTTGTGTTGGCACTTGGTGCATACACTTGTTGACTATAATTTCTCCAGCACAGTTAGCTAGTCTTCAATCGAAAAAGCTGTCGTAGCCGAAATCTGAGTAGGATATCATCGTATATACTATAATAATAAATCTTAAAAAGACATTTATTTGATACTAATAATATTATAAAATGCTTATCTTTTAAAAATCTCGAATATAAAAAAGCCTGTAAAATGCAAAAATTCAATTATAATATAAGATTGAAAATCCCCTGGTAATATGCATCATCTAGGTTAACGGAACCCGTTCATCAACATCTCAGCAGTACGCGAAAGTAGCTCTTACGTCATCAGGTCAACTTCTCATAACGTTTGCATCATAATGTTATGTCGGTTTATCAATGGCTA
Source organism: Nymphalis io (assembly GCF_905147045.1). Taxonomy (NCBI): domain Eukaryota; kingdom Metazoa; phylum Arthropoda; class Insecta; order Lepidoptera; family Nymphalidae; genus Nymphalis; species Nymphalis io. Next base: position 837,443 of record NC_065912.1, read on the forward strand.
TCTATTTACATAGTAGATATGTTCTCATTTCGATTACCGTCAGAATTATGCGCGCTTTAAGCCTACGAGCCTTCCGTGTAGGATTTCTGAGAGAAATATACCTGTATACAACAATCCTCAAATTCTACAAACTTATTACCATTAATGTGATTAAGATATTTGAATTATTAATACATGCAGACAATATTTTTCAAATACAAATTCATTATTCTCTCAGAGACTGGTTTTGAAACACTGATAACTTTTAATGAAATATTTCGACGTAAACACATCACTATGAATACTTTTTTTTTATATATAGAATAGGAAGGTGGACGAGCATATGAGCCACCTGATGGTAAGTGGTTACCAACGCCCATAGACATTGGCATTGTAAGAAATGTTAACCATCGTCTACAATACCAATGCGGCACCAACCTTGGGAACTAAGATGTTATGTCCCTTGTGCCTGTAATTAACTGTCTCACTCACCCTTCAAACCGAAACACAACGATACTGCTGTTTTGCGATAGAATACCTAATGACTGGGTGGTACCTACCCAGATGACTTGCACAAAGCTCTACCACCAGTAAATTCTGCTTTATAGTACGTACTTATATAAAATTCTAAGTAGGCTATGTCTACTTGTGTAGTCTACTCCAACCACAAGAGTAAAGATAAATAAACTTTGACATCGATTGACGCGATATCATTGGTCGAGATTTTGAATAATATTCACCATGGATTCGCGAAAATGGCGTTTTGAATATCAGCGAAGTTGTAATCGAAATTTTGGAAGTAAAATTAACGTATATGTAATTCGTTAGGTTGAGTAGTATTGTATTATAAATAAAAATAAATTTATCAAGAACTGTTTGCATTGCATAATATAAGAGCTATAAGCGAATCGCATCGAATATGTAGATCAAAGGTTTGTTTATTTTTTTTCCTTCTTCGATTGGAATATGGTATATAAGTATTCACGCATTTAAATACAGAAAATAACTATAATATCATAAATACAATATTCATTTTAATTTTTTTTTAGATAAATTTTTGGATTGATTGTATTAAGAATACCTTCTAGTGTCTTTCTAGTAATCCTGAAATCAATAAATCAATAATAATTTAGAAGATTCTACTAATTTTATACGAAGCATGCTTAGACCTAGTTTAAATATTTCAGCAAATTAATTACGAGCTGAAGATCGAGCTCAGTGGCGTGCCATTGGAGAGACCTATGTCCTAGGCCTAGAAGGTTGATGATGATGATAATGATTAGTTACGATTTAACTCAAATAAAAAATCAATTTTAAAATCCACTTACGCTGTTGTCCAACTGAACATTTGCTTGACCCTCTCCGTCCGGAAGTCCTTCGTCGCCATTTTGTCTGTAAACAAAACAAGGATATTAAAATTTCAATGAAATTCAGTATAAAATACTTGATTATAAAATGAACGCTATGCTATATGGAATTGGAGATAAATTTATAAAGTATTAACTCATGATGTCAATGTTTCTTTTTTGGGACAAGGTTGGCCTTCGTTCATACGTTAAGAAACATATTATTGGTTGGTAGTTCCATAAATATTCCACTGAATGACGCAATAGAAAGACCCATAGATTGATTAAATACACTTTGTAGTAGATTTGTGCAAGCCCGTCTAGATAGGTAACAGCCACTTATCACATAATCTACCGCCAAATAATAATACTTGTAAAGTGTTTCGGTTGGTAATGTTAGTGAGGCAGTAAAACTTTAGGCACAAGCAACATAACATATTGGTTTCAAAGGTTGGTGACGCATTGGCGATCTAAGAATTAACCATTCCTTACAGTGCCGATGTCTAAGTGTGGTGGTGACCACTTACCATTAGGTGACCCATTTGCCCATCCACCACACACATATTATAAAATTAACTGCCTCATATGGGTTCGATTTCCAGGTCGGGACAATAAAAAGTACTTGGGTTTTTCTGTCAGAAAATTCTCAGTACCAGCTCGGGGTCTGAAAGTTGGAAGTGTTTACAATCCCGTGCCTCGGAAAGCATGTAAAGCCGTTGGTCCTGCGCCTAAACTCTTTCCGGTCATGTCGGATTGCCGTCCCATTGGATTATGAGAGCTAGGGAATAGAGAGTGCACCTGTGTTTGCGCACACACTCGTGCACATGAATATGTCCTGCGCAGTTGGCTAATCTCCCTTGAGATTGGCCACCGTGGCCGAAATCGGTCTGGAGGACCTTATTATAAAAATTGGGTAAAAAGTATTAGCTAAAAGGGCATCATGATTAACAAAACTAACAAATTTTATAATGATGAAAATTTCAAGTTAGCCGCATTTATTCAATGTAAAGCTTCTTTACACGTATTTATTGGTAATCAAAGAAAAAAGGTAATCCTGTTATATAAGATATTAACAAAAAAAAAATTTAAATCGATTTACAGGCGTTAAGATTGTTGATAGTTTATAAAAAAATATTAAATATTGTCGATGAATACTCGTAACATTAATTAAGTTATTCTCGTAATATTACTTTTAATTGTTGTAAGTAAAACTAAATAAATTTAAAATTTAATGCAAGGTATTCCTGTTTGACAGTAGAATAATTAGTAAATAAATGCTACTAACTCAAATGTACTTGCCAATCCACTGGTGAACGAATGAGACAAACAAAAATATCTCAAAACATTGAAATGATCGTCGAGATTCATTGCTAACGTACTATAAACAACGATTTTCACAACACGCTGTATAAAAAATATCATTCGCAAGCAAGTTAAATAATACGATAATTTGTATTGTATGAGCGTCCTCTTTGCATCTCGATTCCCATCAGATATTTGAAGGTTAAGTATGTATGTTGTTGCGTTGACGATTGTGTTTATTACAGATGTTTCTTCGTGATTTGAATGAAACGAATTATTTTTAAATAATTAATAAAGATGTCAGCGTTAATCCGATAAGGGTTCACTCATAGATTCATCAGCCTTTAAAGATTCACAGCTTAACATATGTCTCTTCTGGTTGAAATAACAAAGATCAGTGTGAACTCGGTTGCACGCTGTCATTTTCAGACCTCCAATTGATTTTATCTTATTGGCAAACTTATTTACGAGAAATACTTTAAGGTACATAATCATTTTTTACTATTTTTTACTATTTCCTGTATTACTTTAAAATGACTATTACTTTAAATATGTCGTCCAGACCGATTTCGGCTACCTGGACATATTTTATATTATTATATTGCACTAATCATATGAGACGGTAATCACACAATTCACTCTTTACGTTCTTTCCGAGGCACTGGAGTGTAACCTCTAACTTTCAGACTCCAGACTGCTACTGAATCTTCGTCGAAAAATAACTATTAATTGTTTCGAACTGGGGTTTGAACCCAGGACCTACGGCTCTACGGATCTACGGCTTATGCTAGACAAAAGAGTCAGTGAAACACCATCAAAGCTACTTTTAAAAGAAGGTTGGCTTAATTCTTGGAAGCGTGCCATCTGAGTATTACATATAGTGTTTCTCAGTACAAGGACTTAACACTCATAGCATACTCATTACCCAGATGAAACGCTTACAGTAATAAAACTCACTTAATCTATGACATAGCTAATGTTATTTTGTTGTTGTAATTATAAGTATAATATATATACAATTGTATAAAGTATAAGCAAAATATCTATGTAGCTCTTACATTAAAAACTTACTGAATTACTTATAGAATTGATACTTAACAGAATCTTTTTTTTTTATTAATAACTTTACCTAAACATTAATAAAAAATAACTTAAGTAAACAAAGTTGTTGGTAAATATTAGTTAATTAATATATGTAATTCTAATTCAATAAAAAATTACACAAACGATCTATTCTTTGTTAAGATTATCGTAACATGCAATTAACGTAATTATGAGGAAAATAACAAGCTGCGCCTGCGCAAGACGAGTAATAAAATAAAGTCTAGCTACATGGAAAATTGTTAAGTTATATTTAAATATATTTGTGTAATACGAAACAATCGAATCATAATTATTAGTAAACAGACAGAAATACAGGCGACTAAACATAAAGAGCGAATAGTTGAATGTTCGTGTCTAGCAAATGGAGGGGATACATAGTTATGAGACGAAGTTATGTGTACTATTATTATCTTACTATTATTGTTTTGAATATAACTACATATCAACGTATTACATAATATATTTAAACCGTTTCAAAGGAAATTGCTGATACACGCATTGCACAGATACTTTATAAAATATCGTAGTTTATGAACTTGTTTTAATTATTATTCTAGTGTCTTATTTAACGATTTAAAAGATTATATTATTATAACTTAAGTAAAACATGAAAAAAAATATACTTCAAATGGATCTTAAGTTAGAGAAAATTATTATTGTATGTAAAACCTGTCGTTTGTAGTATAGTTACTAGTGGTAAAAATTTCACCCATTTTTGTAGATTATATTGTTTCAAACAGTAATAATTAAAATGTTATTTTCTTACTAACTATTCCTGTTGTTATTCTTATATAAAAATACAATCATATTCAGAAAACGAAAGACATACAGAACAAAATTATCGAAATCTAATTAAACAGGCGAGCTTGAGATATAAAAATTAATTTTCCAGATCGTGACTGTCAAGCGTAGACACATACAACGAAATAATTTTTCAATACATTTTTATTTCAAGAATTCTTTCATCAGTAGTCAATTCCAATAGCTGGAGAAGTTGATATAAATAAACAACATTAACCATGAATGAATACTACATCGAAATATTCCGTTATGTTCATTGTGGATTCGTGAAAACAAAGGCGTTACTGGAACTTTGAAAGTAAAATTAAGGTATAAGTAGATAAGTGGAATAGTGTTGTTCTATAAAATACCTATATTAATCTAGAACTGTTTGTAGTATACAATAAAACAGAACTATTAACAAATCGTATCGAATATGTAAATCGAATGTTTGTTTATCATTACTCCATCTTTTGAAATATCATATCAAACATGACGTAATAATTTATTGACTACAATTTTTTTTCAAGAACGCTTCCAACTTTAAATATATAATAATCGATTCCAATTCCAATCCCACATGAGAGTCAGAGATTATTTGTTGGTGCGCGCACCTTAAACCGGTTACTAACGGAACAAATAAATTTATCCTTCAAGGCATGCGTTTGACCCCCTTTCAAGTAGAGTCGGATTAGGAGCGCATGTTAAAATAAAAATGAATTACTGTTTGTAATATAAAATTTCACCGCGTATGTATGCATTGTTTTGTGTAATTACTAGTTTGACAAATAAGGTATTGTTAGACACAAATAAGTGCAAAGTATCATAGGCTATGACATCATTTAACTTCAATAGCATCTAAATTACAAAGCATGTTTCAGGTCTTTAAGAGATTCACAATTAATGAGGTTGTACAGTAACATTTTTGTCTCGCTATGAAATCGCATATGTGGCTGCAGCTTAATAGGTGATTCTGATTGAAGGACGTTTCCGCTTCGCTTCGTCGCAATCATGTTTGTGGTTTAATCCCTCAAATTTTGAGATACTAAATAATTTGCAGCCTTGAGCGCGTTGATGTCTATAAATACTGATACGTAATTCAATATTTTGGATAAGAACTTTAAAATTTTCTAAATTAAAAATGTATGGGTTTTTGTTATATTCGAAGGATTTTTCAGGGTTTATTATTGACAAAAATTTTATGAGTATGATAATAACTTATCATAGCTACAAGTTTAATTTAACACTATATTATCAGATTTAATAGATTAAAATGAGATCAAAATTATTGTTGATATTTTTTTACAATAGAAAGTTTAAACCATGCCGGGATACCTTTATCTCAAAACCAGTCTAATAAATACTTAAGGTTCGTAAAGGAGCCCTTCCCCGAGCCTAATATTATAATACTCTCTCGACCCATTCTTAACTAAGTCAATTATTTACGGTGTTTTTAATATTGTGGTAAACTCCCAAATGATGAAGCAGGCGGAAGTTTCCAGAGCTTGAAAATATTATCAAGTTAAGGAGCAATTTTGAAAATATTAATAATAAGTTACATTAAGGATAAACAAAATATATGGGTAGCTAATTATAAATAATTTTACAATCATTAAGTAGCTATTAAGAAATCCCAATGGGTAAAGACCTCCTCTTCTGTTACGTTATACGCGATGAGGTTGAAGAGCTCACTCCACGACGCTTTTATGAGTTGGTGAAACTAGAACCATCGCACATGATTGATACTTCATCATTTTTACATACATCGCCTTTTCTTTTCAACGCTGGAAAAACGCATTACGGGTTTCCCCCACAGGAACAGTGGTATGTGGGGCTTGCCGGTATCCAAGGCGCCAAATGCGCCCCGAACATCGGAATACCGACTAAAAAACCTAGCTACCCTTTCCGTCTTAACGAGGAGCGCCACAGGTTCGCTTGCCCATGCTAACGTGACGCTCTGACGGCCGTTACATATATCGCCTACTATAATATCATTATTATACTTTAAAGTTTATTCAACAAAATATATTACGATATTACATTTCGGAATTCGTTAATGCGCGATTGCCGCTGGATCGCTACTTTTTATTTCCATTTAATGTTTATACATGTAGCTAAATGTTTTTATAATGTCAAATACGTTTAAAAATATGTATTTATGAATGTTGTCAATTTATTTATAAATAATATCCATCAATACAAATGCTCATTTCAAACAAATTACTTTTACTTTCAATAAGTATCCGATATTTCATAGGATATAGCATTAACAAACCAACATCCTATTAGAAACGTACGGACGGACAAATTGCGTTATACGCTAGTTGTTAATTATCGTCAAGCAAATGTGCAATTTAAACAACATATTCGAAATGTAATCGTTAAGCATTTACCCCTATTTCAGTTTTTTTTTCAGTTTAGTTAAGCACCGAATTCTCTCATTCTGTCTTTATTTATTGACATTTGAAAACAGAAGACACAGCATTGTTTTAATAATTATCCGCTAGAAAACGTTCATAAGTAAGTCAGTCAAGGTTTCATTTGAACATTACCGATATTAATCAAATCAATAGTAGCAGTAGTTACTCTTTTTCGCAAATAATCTTTGATTATTGAAAAGGCAAAGGTAACCTTAGTAGAATTTCTTAGCGGCTTTTTTCCGTATAATCTTAAACATTAAATATAAGTCTACAGTTAGACAGTATGACAATACAAATAGTACTAGAGACATTGGGCGACATAACTTGATGTTATTTGAGGCGCTAAAAAATTTCTAACTCCGATTTTCTACTTAAAATTCCTTGGTAGAAAAACTCAATAGCATGTATTGGCTCGACCAGGAATTTGAAGCCTTGAAATTATGATCTGCAGTCATCCAAGGTAGCAAATACGCAAAATGTAAAAATTACATCCCACAGAGTAATCCCCTTATTCCACCGAGCTGCTCTAGTAGTGGATATACAAATAGCCTTGCATCCGACTCATTCAAGTTTCCTTATGATGTTATCCTTTACCAACGCACGAGACGAATCATAAACAAAAACAACAGTGCTTCTTCCCATTGGAACTTTCTATCTTCTGTATGGATTCGCTTGTTCTAGCCACTGAGTTATCTCTGCCAATCATACGCTACCATGTACCATATCTAACCACAGATAGCCACTAGACAAACATATCTTAAACAACCAACATATAGTCTACATGAGTAGTATGCATAACAATACTTTCAAGGGAAAGTACATGCATACAACACGACAGTCATCATTCCTCGATAAATAATAGAGTTATGAAACGATGTAGGCCTTTGTCTCTCAGTTATCTAACACTAGTAACGCTGTTTCTCATATTTTTTTATCAATATTACGTAATAGTGAAAATGGGTGTGTTGGATATTTATCGAACATCTACGAATAATCAATTCAAAATATATTCAAGTATAAGTAAGTAAGCTCTTACAATACGTTACAATTGTCAATGTAAATAATTAAGATTAGTATTTTCTTAAATAATGTCCTCCTGACCTATTGGTGGCAAGTCTCAAAAGAGATTAGCCAACTGCGCAAGACATATTATAGTACACAAGTGTGTGCGCAAACACAGGTGCACTCTCTATTCCTTCATTCTCATAATCCGATGGGCGAAACGAACGGAGAACCGACACGACCGAAAGGACTTCAGACACAGGTCAACGGCTTTACGTGTTTTCCGAGTCACGGGAGTGTAAACACTACCAACTTCCAGACTCCGGGCTGCTATTGAGAACCTTTGACAGAAAAACTCAATAACTTTTTATTGGCCCGACTTGGGATTTGAACCCATTACCTCAGGATCTGCGGCCTTATATCTAGCCACTACACCACCAAGCAGTTAAATTTCTTTCGAGTTTCTTAAATAATATTACATTAACCAATAAATATATTTATATAATTTATACGAATATGATCGAAAACCAACTTCATAGTTTTTCATTATCTTTATAATCTGATATTGTATCGAGTTATATGCTAATAAAAACATTATCAATTATGTTTTTATTACGTGATTTAAATTAACTTGTCAACAAAGAAACGTTTTATACTTAAACGTTTCATATTTACGTATCATATTCGAAATTCGAAATGTAACCGGTCAATTTAGTTTCACATACATTTATCATATTTAAATATAGTTATTTACCATTATATATAACCATAAAATAACTAAATAAATAAGAAAAGTGGGTACTATAATTTCATACATAATAAAATTATTTATTTATTATTTTTGCTCATAATATGATGCTCATGAAATAAATTTTGTTTCATTTCATTACATATGAAAAAATACATAATATATGAAACCAATAATAAATTTATTGATTTAATATATAAAAACAAGATGTACGATGGGAGGTCAAAATAATTAAAGTAATTGGTGTTCTTACGAAATAAAGGAAACCTTGTAATGAACGACCATAACGGGTTCAACAGAGGTGCGGCACTTGGTTACTTAATTATGACTTATGTTACAATATATATATATATATATACTATATATATATATATATATATATATATATATATATATATATATATATATATATATATATATATAAATCTGGACCGCTATGGATGCTTAATGGAATTGGAACGAGCGAATTCGTACAGTTTGGCTTTCCAAGTAACGGTGCTACATCCACATGGCCAATTATAGTTAATGCAATGCAAATGCAATTTATAATTGTTACTTATTTTTAAAAAAAAATGTAAGTATACCTAAAATAGGTCAGCCTTTCAGACACATTAGCGACATTACTTGTAGCAACTTTACTCGCAATATAATATCCGCAGATCAAATCAAAGTTAAGATTATTTAAATTATGTTAATTAACAAAATTAAATATTAAAGATGTTGGTCGTAATAATAATGTCTATATCATATATATGCACCGTCCAGCCTGCTTGCAATTAAAGCCAGGAACCGGCGTTGACTCACACCCTTTGGACCACCAGAGACGCTTGCGGACACTCGTACGAAATTAGCCAGCACACGTCCCAGCATCTTTTTCTTAAAAGAGTGTTATTTAAAATGTTTAGGCAGACTAGCAAATGGGTCAGAATGTAATTGGTCATTGACGCCGTTAGTTAATGCACCACCATCCTTAGAAATTAAAATGTTATGTCACTTGTACCTGTAATTATACTGGTTCTCTTAACCTTCAAACAGGAACACAACAATACTAAGTATTACCGTGCAGCATAAGTAATAAGTGGGTTATGCCCACACATACGAGCCAGTATAAAGCCCTACTCCCAAATAAAGCTGTTTGGCCTGAATACACGAAAACGCAATCTTATACTTTTTTCTTATAATTTTTTTTTATTATACAATATATTATGACCACACGGGAACATACCGGAGGCACAAACGAAGTCATCACTTTACGGTATTCCTTGAACCGTAATTACTTTTATTACGCACTTCCATTTTTGTCTTGTGAAATAACTGTATGCTTAAATTACATATCAAAATGTCACACAAATAATTACTGAATCACCTTCTCTGAAAGATTATAGACTTCCTATAATACATTTTAAGTAAATCTGTCGAGAAATAGCTATCCAGGTTATTCATTAACGGCATTTCTGTTAATGAGAATAGCTAAACGATGCCTTGTCTTCTTCTTTCGAATAACTAATCAATAATGACAGAAAGAGAGCATAGGTGATAGATTAATCAATGGCAAGCAACGTTTATATTAAAGGCTAAATTAACCATGTTTTAAATAAGTTTTCTTATTGACCAAATTCAAATATCAAGAATGCAGGTATTTTTTATTCATTTTTATTACATTTTGAAATCACAATAACAAAGGTATGTTTTGTAGGAACAAAATAACGAAACGAACCATGGTGAAACGTAAGAAGTTGATATACAATATTGGCTACAATGTTAATAAAATTTAATGATTACACGTATCAAAATAGCGTATCACTAAATCGATTTACGATTGGGTTGAGCATAAAGTGTGAAATTAATTTCTTACAGAATAGCTTCACTTATACTGATACTGCTTAAATAATGCTCGATTCATTTTTTTGACAATGGCAATTAAAACATTACGAAACCGATATTTAAATTTAATAGTTAAAAGAAAAAAGATAGCCTGTTAATGTCCTATTGCTGGGCTTACGTCGTATCACGCTGCTCCAATGCAGGTGGATATAAGCTTCTTTATTATATTTTCTTTCACCACAGACCTCGAGGTGAAATATAGACACAAATTAGACACAAGAAAACTCTATTTTACCTGGCCTGTTTAAAATTCGCATTTGTAGATTAAGATTCATGATTTCTACTGCTCGTATTTCCGGGCTATCTCAGTTCTTATATTTAAAAGTATAGTAGACTATATAAGACCAAATAAAAAAATAAAGTTATAAATACTTTTTACTATAACCTCATTACCCGTTGATTACTTCCTTAGACATGACAGTTATTTAAAAAAAATAGTTGTCAAATAGCTTCGAGGTATGAACAGAAAAGGATCCGCAGTGAAAGGAGCGGTTAATGTGTTACATAACAAAACCAGTCTCTGACCGGACTCGAACTGGGACAAGTGGAATTCCGCTGGTTTATTTACCAAAAAATTGAGAAATACGCGTCTAATGTGTTAGTTGTTGAGTGTTGCCATATTGTTTTATTAGGTAATGGAAAATTTTAGTATTAAATAATTTAAAAGTTTACCCACTTTCAATATAAATTTTATAATAAATAATTTTAATTTTAATCTATCAATTTGAATTTCGAACGTGAGGTTGAAGTTCAAGCAATCACGAATACAATAAGGAAAAATATTCGTAGATATTTTTTTAATTCATTCATAGTGAGAAAACGGGCCAGGGCCACTTGTTCATATGTAGCTTTCGGCCATTCATCATCATCTGAAGCGTTACAGCCGCGGGTGGCCCTTAGCCTGGTCCAGGAAATCTCTCCAGTCCGATCTATTCGTCAATAATAAACTGCGGCCCGGCTACGCCTGCTTGTTAGGGGAGAAGGGCAGATGTTAGGTAGCCTATATGTTTAGTCAGGATATAAGCTATCTCTATTCCACTTTCATCCATATCCGGTTAGTAGAGTTTGCGTGAAAGAGTAACAAATAACCATCCATCCGTTCACACAAACTTAATGAAAATTATATAACTTATCGTATCATATCGATACCGTCTACCTCAGAAACAATTGCTATAATAGTTACAGATAATGGCACCCTTATTGAAAGCCGCACCTACACCTACACTGTCTATCAACACTCGGGTAATGTAATAAGCCTTTTAAGGCATTTGATGAAACATTAATATAACTTCTATCCGTTACGAAATAAGATACATTATTGCTTTAAAATTTTCGAATAAATCATAACGATCCGTTTACACGCAATTAATTTAAATATACATAACAAAGTCGCACTTTCTCTCTCAAACAGAACGAAAATTTCTAAACGTTAAGAAGATAAGATTTCTTTTGAAATTTCTTTTTCATTTATTGTTGTTTATTTTTATTTAAAACGTTAAAATATTTTACTCAATTTAATGAAAATTAATAATCAAGTCAAATTCAAAAGTCGTAAACGTTCTCTAAAATTTACTTTATAAAAAGTGATTATTAAAAACTCTGACAACTTTGTCTATCAAGTATCCTCATAGTCCATAGGCATAGTAATGTAAATAAAATCATTTAGGGTTATTTTATATTATTTAACATTTTAACAACATTATATGTTTTTTTTTAATTGCAATTTATATAATTAAAGTTTCCTATACGTACATATATATGTATATTCCAAATATTAATTAAATAGGCTGTCTATTGTAACATATGTATTGGCGATATAGTATCTTCGGCACTTGGAATAACAGTTGGTCTCATTTTTTAGATTATTCATATCTCTGTCTCTTTCTTTCTCTCGTTTCAAGGTCCTTTGGCGTATGTTTTCTATATTTTAATTTACGTTATTTTAATATACGTGCATATTAACAAGCAAAAGCACAGATTATATTTTACGGTCATTATTCATAACTGTACAAGATTTCATTCAACTCTATGGACTGATGACGTAGTTATCACACGGCAAGGCGGTACAGTGCACCATATCCCCCTAAGGTGAGGGACACTTGAGCGCTTGATTAATAGCGCTTGCTGTACCTCTTTTTATATTTGTAGTTGGTGGGCTAAATATACATTAAAATCATACAATGCTCTTCGTGTCCAGTACAATAACGTCTTTAGATTGCTGATGGGTTTGCCTCGCTTCTGTAGTGCTTCAGGGATGTTCGCTGAATTGAATATAGACTGTTTTTACGCATTAATGCGAAAAAAGTGTGCATCCTCGGTTCACAGGGTGCGGGTCAACAAAATTCTAATCATGGTAGCTAACAGACTAGACTGTATATTTATAAACCGCTGTTGTAAAGTTTCGGCTGGACCAGTAAATTGTATAAGTAGTAGACAGTAGTGTTTATTTTATTTTATTTTTTGTAATTTTGTATATGAGTCTTGTTACTTGAAAAAATAAATTATTATTATTATTATTATTAATGAGACTTATCTAATAAAGTACATTATATTGACATAATTGCAATATCATGTAACAATTTTTGTATTTCGGTACATAAATAAACATTATTATATAATTTAATTCTGCCGTATACAGTTGTATACAGTTAATATGGCAACTGTTAAAACAATTATAACGGGTTGCAATTGTCTCATGATAATATACCAAGTGTACACCAACCTATATTGACGCATTGCAGTGGAATTAAATCCGAACACTTGGTAGTGGCGCTTAGTTGACCGTCTGGGTAGGTACCATCCACTCATCAGATATTCTACTGCCAAACAGCAATATTTAGTATTGTTTGAAGGTAAGTGAGCCAGTATAACTACAGGCATAAGGGACATAATATCTTAGTTCATAAGGTTGCTGGCGCGTTGACGATGTACAGATTGGTTAATATTTCGCAAATCGCCAATGTATATGGGCAGTGGTGACCAACAGGTGATCCATTTGCCCGTCCGCCTACCTAATACAATAAAAAAAACCTACTTAAGAGGATAGGAGGCCGCAATACAGCAGCGGGTCATTTACATAACTTGTATATACAGTAAAATATTTGTAAGATGATCTAACATAACTCATAATATCACCTTTTATATCAATTATATATGTATATGATAATTAGCAAGCGAATCTGTATTAATTGTTGGATATGTGGATTCATACGTTATGAGTGTAACGGTGCTGGCGCAATGCCTGCGGATCTTTTACACTTGTCACGAAACGGATGTGCGTTTTAATCGGATGTTGCCGTCCCTGTCACTAATCGGACGTTGGATAACATTAAAACTAAACTAACAACAGTATTCTCCAGTAGACAGATAAGCAGTGGCTCATTTGAAATAAAAACCGTACCCATGAAAAAAAAATCACTCCCTATTTCTTCACCCTTATGTTCATAAACGACAGAGTGCTGAGGTAACAACATAAATAAATCGCATTGATAAGACCCTCCTTTTTTTGAAATCGGTTAAAAATCATAACTCATCTGACCACGATCATTAAACATCAGGCAGAGATAAGCGATATTAACTTTAAATATTGTACAAACACTTTCATTTCCTTTACCACACGTAAAGATCGCTTTGGCGCGAATCGATGCGGCGCGTTAGTTGTGAATCGTACCTAAATGTGAAGTGGAGATGAACGAAAAAATCTCGTGCAGTCGACGTCAGATCGTGACCACGACCGGAACAACTTTAATAAAAAAAGTTATATCGCGTTTAAAACCCAAATCGAATGTATGAAAACTGAAACGTATGTTCAAAGCTAAATTTCTGTACATTTTTTTGGGCTTCGAGGGTAAAAAAATAAAATATGACCCTTAAATAAAATTCTGAATTTGCCATATCATCGCCATCGAGTAAACTTTGTATGCAAACATTTTACGAAGCGATTTGACAGATAAAAATGTTAAACAAAACAGTGTTCTCAGAAAGTAATTAAAAAAGTCAAGGATTTTCGCGTGAGAAGAAAAAATCACTTTTACGTTCACAATACTGAACACCAAGGTAATGTAAACAATAAGATTAAATTCTATTAATAAAATTATAATGAAATTCGTTAAAATTCGTTGTAATGTTCACCCTTTAACCGTGCTTTAACTCAAGTCGTAATCAGTAACAGCCTGTTAATGTCCCACTGCTGGGCTAAGGCCTCCTCTCCCTTTTGAGGAGAAGGTTTGGAGCTTATTCCACCACGCTGCTCCAATGCGTAATCGGTATTAAAAATTAAATAATGCATATTATATTTTATAAATCACTATGCACTTACCTTCACTTCGCGCCAAGTACAATATATATATTCTATTTTCCCGCGCTCCGCGATGTGTGTCATCCGAGATGACAGATAGATAGATACACAGATAATATAAATTCATATTCAGAGCCAAGGCCTTCTCTCCCTTTTGAGAAGGTTTGGAGCTTATTCCACCACGCTGCTCCAATGCGGATTGGTAGAATACACATGTTGCAGGATTTCAATGAAATTAAACACATGCAGGTTTCCTCACGATGTTTTCCTTCACCGTCAAGCACGAGATGAATTATAAACACAAATTAAGCACATGAAAATTCAGTGGTGCTTGCCCGGGTTTGAACCCACGATCATCGATTAAGATTCACGCGTTCTAACCACTAGGCCATCTCGGCATCATATTATAAAATACAAATTAATACATTATTGTAGATGTGTGTACAGGACATTTGTAATGAAAATAGCGTATAAATAGGTTAAGATAATACATTGATAAAATATTTTATATCAAAATTCATTCGTCATTGGTTTTATAACAAAATGTACTGTAATGTACCATTGGTACTTATAAATGTCAACCGCTTTGCTACCAATACTTTTTTTACTTTAATAAATGTCTCTTGTCAATTCTCAAGAACGTCGTTTTATTACAATATTATAAAGTCCAGTGGATAAATTTTATTGATCTTAAACGCATTCATTATTAAATTTTCCATGCATATACTATATTTATTAATACCACTCTTATTTGGCTTATATTTATATGACACGGTACTAAAGCTAAAGTGGGGACTAACTAATATATTTTTCGCGCTCATTCAATGAAAATAAACCGTTATATAAAATTTCCGCTGATATGATGACAACAGACAAATCAATTTCATAGTAATTATTGTTACAATTGATGACTAAGGAATAATTCCATTATCCAAGTCGGTATTTACCTCGCCGTCTCTTTCTCGCAAATAATTAATGTAATATGTTTATGATGAAGCTATCTGCATTATTTTACATTGGACTTTAGTCTACCGATACGACTATTGGTACTGTTTTATTGCGAAATAATTTATATATTTTTTAATGTTGCGGATGAACAGGCTGCCACCTGATGGTATGTCACCACCGCCTATAAATATTGGAGCTATAAGAAATATTACCCGTTACATCGCCAATGCGCCACGAACCTATAGAACTAAGGTTTTATGCCCCTTTTGCGTATAGTTACTCTGATTCACTCGCCCTTGCAATCGCAATACAACTTCTACGTATTGCTGATTAACGGTAGAATATAATGTACGGGTATTACCCAGATGGGCTTGCACACAACCCTGGCACCAAAACATAAACAAACTTCTTCATATTCCAACGGAATATGGAATAGTGATAATTGTTACCCACAAGGTTCGTTGGGCAACTTGGTCATAAATAAAATATAACACTTTTTTTTTTTATTCTAGGAATCATTAAATTGTAAAAGTGGTATGGGACGTATTAAAACAACTGTAAAATTTAAAAGGCGAGTAATAAAATAGCGTACTATAATGCGAATAAAATGCGAAGTGACTTTTTCAAATTTGCACTGCTGTCGTAAGAGAGTTATTATAAAAAGCAAGTTTTGTACGAAAAAATACTAACCCAATTCACATTAAACTTTCATATTATTTTAGTTTATAGTTTGAGGAAGACATTAGCTATATAATGTATTTATATGTTACACATTTCTCGAAATATATATAAATTAATAATTAAATTCATTTAAAATCTATAACTTTGAAACTGATAAAAATGTATCGACATTTTTAATATTTTTGGATGTTAGATTGTAGAATAAGAGATCAGTTTTTGTATTAAATTTTCTGTTTATGCGTGTCAAAAACCCATTGGTCGATTTTGAAGCAAAGGGTATTTCGTGCACTTAATACGTACTCTTTTTTACTTCACTGTCAAAAACATCGTTGAAAATATCTTCAAATAATTTGTTCAAACATTTTTAAAAGTCGCTAAGCTGTTTGAGATATGGCGTATACGAGTCTCTATCCAAACACTTTCTCTTTTTTATAATTTCCACGACATCATTCATGTGAATACAATATGACAATAGGCCATCTTCGTTTTGGGCATCGAACGTGACAATCGCGTGACTTAAGTGACCGCCATCTTGATTTCAGAATATTTAATTTGGCAAAAACACCTATATAATAATGAAGGGCGTTGTGAAAGCTCGTCTGGGTGGGTACCACCCACTCATTAGATATTCTACCGCAAAACAGCAGTACTTGGTATTGTTTGTTCCGATTTAAAGAGTGAGTGAGCCAGAGCCAGTAATTACAGGCACAAGGGACATAACATCTTAGCTCCTAGGTTTGTGACGCATTGACGATGTAAGCGATCGTTAACATTTTTTACAATGCCAATGTCTATGGGCGTTGGTGATCAGGTGGCCCATATGCTCGTCCATCTACCTATACTATAAAAAAAGAAATAACTAATAAGCTTATAAACGTAATTCAACAAGTATTTAGGTAAGCGCCGTATTGTCTCTTTCTGTCTTCATTAATTTGACATTTGAAAGAAGAAGACAGTGTTGTTTTACATATCACACGCTAAAACAAAACTTAAAGGTGAAGCGGTATTTTTGTTTTACCATTAACGTGTTTGTGTAATATGTATAAATTAAAGACTTATATCATTCGAAGGATACATAGACTGTGCACTAAGAAAACTGCGAATCACAACCGAAAGGGATATATTAGTTTAACTTAAGTATTTATATAAAACTAGTTTTCAGTTGGTGAATTAAACCTTGAATCTAGCAATCTGCGTATCTGTCGTATAAAATAGCCATAAGACTATCGACGCAGTTACGATAAAAACACTATCTCCGGCAGTCACCGTTTTTTAATCGTATTTCTATTGTTATATACATATTATACATATAGGTGGTCAATGAATTAATGCCTTAGTTTATCATCTAACCTTTATATACATTCCTGATTTATTTTTTTTTAATTTCGAATTGTTGTATTCAAATAATACATACTTCTTTCAAAATAAAAAATAAGATTCTTAATCGACATAAATTAATACAGAGAGTTTCAACTTTCTCACTGCCTGCAAATTGGAATATGTATTTACTTTTTACATGTATAAATGTATGCGTTTAAGGCTGTTTGAGAAAAAACGAAATTGGTACGATGTAGGAAGTATTCCAGCCGCTAGCTGCCTGCACGTTCGGTTGGATAATCACGTTCTCGCCTATTTTAACACACATAAGCATTTCGCAATGAAAGATCAAAAGATTAAAAATAAAATTTAACTATTGCTAGCCATGAATAGTGGAATATAATGAAAACTGACAGTTCTATAGCCTCATTGAAAAAAAGTTTAAAAAAACTGTTTCGATAGATTAAATTATTTAGCTATTAAAAAAAACTTATAAGCTTAGGTCTTTGTTGCTGTCACAGACTAGACGCTTTTTTCGCACTTAATCAAAAACGCATGTCGTGTCTACATCAAGAGAAATGTAATCATTTAATTTTTTTGATTGTCATTTTGTTTTGTAGACCTATGAACATAAAATTAAAAAAAAATGAATGACACCTAAAGACAATGAGACCATGATAAGTTATAATATATAATAATATAACATTATAAAGCAACAGTAATGCGTTATTTTACATGTATTACAAAGTCTATAAATGTTCGGATACTCATAACCCCAGGATTGTGTACCCTGTGCAGTTATTCGTTTGTCCTTTCCTTTAGTTAAGATTGAGCAAACCTCGCTTCATCACAGGTTTGTGATGTTTGTAAATGCGAATAACATCGCACAGGAGAATTAAAATGGCGGCAAGCGTTGAATTAATATTTAACCCACATTCTTGCTCACGATTGACCTAATAAGGATCAACGTTGGCCAAAAGCGCAACCTTCCAATTAGTTTACCAATAGATCTATAGAAACCGTAATATTTTTCGCACTTCATGAAACACGGGC
This sequence comes from Nymphalis io, assembly GCF_905147045.1. Classification (NCBI taxonomy): domain Eukaryota; kingdom Metazoa; phylum Arthropoda; class Insecta; order Lepidoptera; family Nymphalidae; genus Nymphalis; species Nymphalis io. The sequence goes on from NC_065912.1 coordinate 856,304, forward strand.
TATATAACCAAACCAATGTTTACAGTTATCGACGATCGTATTGCGATATAAGAATATATCGTGTGTGACGTGACGTCGTTCGGACGAAATTACAACGCATTCACACCAGTGTGTTGTAGAAAAGCGCACTGTATTTTTTTTTTTCATCATATCAGCCGAGAGACTTCCACTGCTGGATAAAGGCCTCCCCCAAGGATTTCCACGTTGGCCGGTCTTGCGCTGCCCGCATCCAACGGCTTCCCGCAACTCGTTCTAAGTCGTCATCGTAAGTGATATTTTTTTTGGCAAGATGTAATCCATAGACACTGGCATTACTTTATATTATTCTTTTAAGAATTCCTTGCATCTGTAATCACATTTGCTCATTCACCCGTTCAAGTGGAACAGCATTCAATATTTATGTTTATTTGTAGAACGGTATTGTTGTATATCGGAAGAATATAAATGAATTTACAGCACAAACCTACACGGACCTGACCTACCATTACCAATTTAGATCCAAATATTTTGCTATGACAAGACCTTGTTGAACTTGTGGAGTATTTATAATTTTATTCTTTTTTTTTTGCTCAGGAATTAATGCTAGACCAAAAAGTTATAGATATACTAAATTGATCAATGGCTTTATAAGATATAAATATAGCATTAGGTAAAATTGGATTTCACCAAAATTACTGTTCACGGTCGCATTTGCAATGGTTCAAGAATTTCCGAACGATTTTTATCACAAAAACTAGATAATGCAATCCGCGTCCTTGGTTTTTTATTTAGTTTTAGAACATTTTGGGTTTTGCGGCTTCTTAAACTATTGATAAATAAAATTTAATAATACGTAAAAGAATGCATTTATTATTTTAATTGTATTACTAATTTTCCTATTATTTCTTTAATTCAGGTGCAAAGGAAAAACTAAAAAGTAACCTTTAGTTTCTACAACGCTGATCACGTCTGATGAGACGGAAGTTTGATAACTAAGCGATACGCTAATGCTGAGAAAGACCACGTCAATAACCAAAGGTGTCAGGATGACTTCCTACTTTCACATTACATATTATTTGATTAGCTATGCATTTATATGTTTTTGAATAACGAAGTAAAAGTATAGAAGCTTGTAATAACTACAAATAAATCTGGCCTAAGTCCCCTGGAGTAAAATTCTACTAATAAATTGTCGTATGGCAATCGAATCAATCAATTTAATTTAATTATCGACTATTAGCATAAAAGCTAACATTTAAGTTTGATTTTGACATAACTGTATATGTTAACATCATATCGGTTCGGTTCCGATCCGAATAAATATAGAATAATCGAAGTTGGATTGGAATTGAATCGGGAACGTACGGTCATAGATTAGTAGAATTTGGTCCGAGTTTTCTTTATAAACACAAATTAAGCTCGTAAAAACTTGTGTTGCGTGCACGGATTTGAACCGAAAATCGTCGGTTAAGATTTGCGTGTCTATACCATGTTAACTTTTTTTAATACAGTTCATTGACATTTACTAGGTTAGGTTCTTTTTTATTTGAACTCATAAACTTTGAAATAGACGCATACACCTTTTTGTATTAGTCATGAAAGAATTCAATCAATGGATGCCATACTAAAAATTGTTTGCTGTATAAGATTATTACGAGGATAAAGTATATGTTATATACCGTTATCGATCCTACATGGCATTTAAATTTCATTATATTTAAAAGTTTAAAATAGACAACATAATTCGTTGCAGGTACTTCTCGGAATTGATCTACCTAACGCCTAATAAAAATGACGTTTTGAATATCGGCAAAGTTGTTACAAATAGTTAAATGATATATTGTTGTATTATTTTTTTTTTATAGAATAGGAAGGTGAACGAGCATATGGACCACCTGATGGTAAGTCGTCACCAAACGCCCTTAGACATTGGCATTGTAAGAAATGTCAACCATGGCTTATAGCCAATGCGCCACCAACCTTGGGAACTAAGATTTTATGTCCCTTGTGCCTGTAATTACACTGGCTCACTCACCCTTCAAACCGGAACACAACAATACCAAGTACTGCTGTTGCGGTAGAATATCTGATGAGTAGGTGGTACCTACCCAGACGAGCTAGCACAAAGCCCTACCAGCAGTGTAAACATAAGCAAACAATGTCGGTGAAGAGACTCTGACTCAACATGTGTTACGGAAAAATACCGCAGCGTTAGTAATTCTGCCAGACCCGTAATAGAGTACACGTATAACATAGTCATTTATAATATAATAACAATAATTTAATGAAAGTATTTTATGTCTTACCAATAGCTTAGTTTATTCTGTGCCGTATTTATTGCAATATATATGTAAGAACCGGAAAGCCGAGATGGCCTAGTGGTTAGAACGCATGAATCTTAACCGATGATCGTGTGTTCAAACCAATGCAAGCACCACTGAATTTTCATGTGCTCAATTGTGATTATAATCCACCTCGTTCTTGACGGTGAAGGAAAACATCGTGAGAGAACCTGGATTTGTCTAATTTCATTCAAATTCTGCCATATGTGTATTCTACCAACCCGCATCAGAGCCACGTGGTGGAATAAGCTCCGAACCTTCTCCTCAAAAGGGAGAGGAGGCGTTAGCCCAGCAGTGGGACATTAACAGGCTGATACTATTGTACTACTATGTAATAACACATTTCTAAAACTGATTACTAATTAAAATTTTAAATAAATCACCGACATCTGGCATCCTGGTTATTTCCGAAACTTCCCGCATCCCATATTTAAATCCCACGCGTGATACGTTGTGAACCGACTTACGATGATACGATATTGCGATGTTTGTATTATTTATGTGTTAAAATTATTACAATTACTGTTATGTAGTAGATTTTATATTTAATGTTTTAAAGTGATCTTCCTGATAGGTACAATGTTGGTGTCTTTAAATCAAGGGTAAACGGGTTCCTTCTGGGCAGGCGCGCTAGATTTTGCTTAAGATGAGGCAAGTCAACGGTCAAGCGCTTGCCTATTATGTGTAAAAAAAATGTTTCAAATATAAGTCTATTTTAATAAATAGATTTTGATTTGATTAATCGTTTACTAGTTTTATAAGGGCACGTGTTATGTATAAATAAGTTGCCTATGTCCCTTCTTGAAGCTTAAGCTTGTTACATACCAAACTTCATCAAAATCAATTCAATGGTTTAGCCGTGAAAGCGTAACATACAGACAGATTTATCTTACTATTTATAATATTAGTATAGATGCCGTCAATTTCAAGATCTTTTTCTGCGGTTGGTTTCAAGTTTATTCTTAAAGAATATACCTACGGACCGATATCGCGTGGATATATTACGTAGAATCGAGTTATAGCAGAAGTAATAATAACATTTTTTTTTACATTACAATTAATTTTAAAATTAACCAAGATTTTGCGCATGAGTACATCATATGTAAAACTACGATTATTATAATTTTATATAATTTAAATTATACATCGAACTATCATTGCGCAATAAACATGTTGCGTTTCGAAATTTATAAAAAAGAAAAACTAATTTTATTTACATAATTACATATCCTATTTCAAAACGCAACATCACCTTCTGATATATTATATAAATATTATCATATAAGTATGTTTATGTTAATGTTGTATTGCCATAATCATAGTCAAGATAGAAAAAACCCTAGCTAAAATATAACCCTATCATTGTTTTTAATCTGAATAAGTACGTCAGCAATAATTACTCGTTTAGCTTAGTTAGTTAATTAGTTTATAGAAAATAAAATATTTTTTAAAGCATAATTTTTAATTACCGCTGACGTGAGATCACTGACCAGTAAAAAAAATTTTACGTTCGAAACGTGTTAAGTAAGCTTACATTAACATTCCTATTTATGTATTTATTTATCTCATAACAATAAATATTGTAATACAATTGTTCATCGTATACAAAAAATACTTTTTTTAAATTTGCTGTATCAAAGGTCATTTTGTAAAAGAATTATATGAGTGTTCTAAATTTTTAGACAGCGAAAGACAAATGTATAAAACAGTATTTTATTAAAGCAGTGTAGCGCGTCATCTCGGAGTCGCGCGTTCCCTCATTCATGCACCTGGGCCACTTTCTCCTACCAACCTTGATTTCTTACGGCTGCGCCTGCGCACCAAACGCGACATTACCTCAAAACGATGGCATTTTCGTCACAACACAACGAAAACTTTTACTTTTCCCGCCAGCACAGCGAAACTTTCAAAAGCGAACCTTCCCGTATATCACGATGACAGATTATATAAAATTTATTATACGAACACGGAAACTTGCGTAATATAATCACTGCCCATTTAATTCGCATTTACTGTAAGCGTTTCCTTATTCGAATATCCGTTTTGATAATTAGAAAAGTACTCACCGCAAATTTTGTTATAATCCGATTAAAAGAAAAGTCACAAAAATAACTGTTATCACTAACACTCAAATAACGTCACTGCCACTTAAAATGGCGCGAATATTCGCGCGTAAACACCGATACTTTTTTAAATTATATTCAATAAGAAATTAAAAAAGAAATAAAATTTCAAATATAGAATGCGGTTCGCCACGTACGGATCGGACTGTGGCTGTGCCGGCTGTGAGGCGTTGCGTCTCAGTCGATTTCTTGTTTACAAGCATTTGCTAGCCAGTCCAAGCCGATCGGAGGAAAACACGGCGAGCCGGGTTGCATTTCCGCAGTAAGACGTTCGTTTCAAAACAGCGGCGTAATAGCCATATTAACAAACATCACTCAGAATGGACATGTCGCAATATTTCTGGATGCTGATTTTCGCAATGTAAGTAAATAAACTTGTAGGCACTTGATGCAGTAAGTATCACTTAATGACTATATATAATAATTTTAACATCATTATTGTAGCTCGTATTACGTAAAATTGTCCTACTACATAAGTAACGTTAAATTAGATGACAAAATCAAAGATATTGATTTTTTTTTAAATAATTTTGTGCAGTATATAAACGCAGCTGACTTCACATTAAAAAAAAACAAATTTTTTTTTCTGCTTACTTTATATACTATATAATGTGATAACCATTTTATCAGGCTACTAAAGATACACATAGGTTCGCCTAAATAGGTACAAACCATAATGTATCTCTGATTTTTTTTTCTTTTAAATGTAAGTAGTAATAAGTTATTTAAATCTCTTATTTGTCAAATTATTGTTGAAGTGCTTATTTAATACTTACTCTCCTGATATAAAATTCATACTAAATTCATCTGAATATTGATTGCTAAAAAATTTGTTAATAGTTATAAAATTTAAAAATATTAAAAAATAGAATGTTTTTGTATGTATGTTTCCGCCGTAACGTTTAAATACCTAAACAGATTTGAAAAAAAAAACAATTTATTTCATTTTAATTTTCAAACCTTTAAATAACCTTAATTGCTGAAACTATACAAAAAAGCCTTCAGCCTTGATTATGTATCAGTCTTATATTATATCAGTCTTGATTATGGTGAACTTTGTAATAAAAAAGAAATATGCGGATTCGTTCATTGCTGAAATATAAAATTTATTAATTATTATTATGTGTTCCGGTCGACGTCCGAAGTCCATTATGAGAGAGTACATCGTCTGATTTCCGCTGCAGGTCGCTTAATTCACTACTTCCGTTTCCTAGCTCGCGCCTACAGCGCCCCCTATACTCCTTACTGGAACTAAACTGATAACCAAATACGAGCCACCAAATTTGTCATTGTTGCGTCGTCTTTCCACAAGAGCAGTCTAACGACTGCTTTAAAATAAAAATAGTTTTAATTATTATAATCAACTCTCGAGATTTAAAGTAGAAAGTTAATTTTAAAAAAGTGTTGTTTGTCTTCCGTTCTTGAAACCTCAAACACTCCACAATGAGTGAAGAGGTTATCGCGCCTCATGCTTTGAGTGAGGGTAGTTCGAGTTCTTTGGATTTTCATCGGATTCCTTTGGAAATAAATACGAGGGACATCCAAGGAAATGCCAAAAGCGTGAATGGTTGCGGGATCTGGATAGAAGGTTTGACTTATTGTCACAACAATTGGTAAGTCATGTTAGTAATATTTTAACTTCGAATCATGCTATTACTGGTGTACCACCCTCACATTAACAACTTATAAGTGTCCAATCTAGCTTCAATTACTATTCAAATACCAACAACGACTGACGAACAGTTTTTACGTCCGCCAGTAATATCAGCGGGTAGTTTTGTAAATTTAAGCGTTACCGTAAAAAAACCCATTGTAATTCAAAGCATTTTCGAGAGCAATTCAAACACGTGTTGACAAAATTAAAGATGCAAAGATTTGACTCGCCGGATTAGAACGTGGTGCGCTATACAGATCTGAGTCAATGAAGAGCTTCGACATCTGGAGGACCACTTCAGTCCATTACGTTGGTTCCAGATGGAACGTAGTTAGACTGCGTTATCTAATGCCTTTTTATCACAGAACGATTTCGTTAATACTGCCTTACCAAGCCTTGTTGACTGGTCAAATTCATCGGACGTTCAGCTTAATGCTTCTTCTATCTATGAAAAGTTAAAACAGCTATTTGGTAAAGATTCTGGCTATAAGACAGTTTCTCCCGATATCCTTCAGATAATTTGCAGTAAGCGAGCCGAGGTTTTAGAATTACGCCGTAGGAATCTCTTAGAGAAATTAAAGGATAAATATATATAGGAATTAGCCCCGGTTTATTAACTGCATATATACAAAAAAATTGTGGTATAGATAAATTACAAAAGCGGGCACCATCTGCTACTCTTACTCGGCCCGAATCCCCATGAACCGTCAAATTCTACAGCCTATGCAAAGCCATTTCGAACTAGGCCAAATTCCAATAAAAATAAACAGGCCGAAAACAGAGATTCTGAGCGATTCTATTCGAATAACTCCTTAGCAAAGAAAATGGACGCCCTGAAAAGAGAAGTGGGACGCAGGTACAAAACGGGAAGAGTTAAAAAAAAAATCGAACAATTTTCAACCTCAAGATGTTGAATCAGTACATGTACAAACTGAGACATTTTCATCTTTTCCACCATCATCAAGTTCCCAAGTTCTTACAACATGAAGATTGGATGGTCAAACTGGATTTAAGCCAGACCAATTATCATCTCATCTTACCTTATGATGTAAGGCCGCAGACCCGGAGGTCCTGGGTTCAATTCCCAGGTTGGGCCAATAATAAAAAAAAAATTATATATATATATAGATTTTTTTATTATTATATATTTTTATTTATTATTTTATTTTTATATATTTTTTATATTGGGGTTTTGTGTCAGAAAATTCTCAATAGCAGCCCGGAGTCTGAAAGTAGGAAGTGTGCACACTCCCGTGCTATCGGAAATCACGTAAAGCCGTTGGTCCTGCGCGTAAACTCTTTCCGGTCGTGTCGGATTGCCATCCCATCGGATTATGAGAGTTAGAGAATAGAGAGTTTGCGCACACACTTTTGCACTATAATATCTCCTGCGTAGTTGGCTAATCTCTCTTGTGATTGGCCGCCGTGGCCGAAATCGGTCTGGAGGATATTATTATTGTCATCTATCAATAAAAGAGCAGCACCGGAGGTTTCTCCGGATCAGTTAACGGTCGTCTACTTTAGATGACTTGTCTGCCATTCGGCTTAGCTGCAGCACCGCGGATATTTGCTTCAGTAACAAACTGGACAGCCGAAATACTTCGCAAAAACGTCTGTCTGCGACTAGTGGCTTACCTAGACGATTATCTGCTCCAGGGCAGAGACGTTTTGAAAGCTCAAGTAAAGATGGCCATACGTTTTACTAAGCAGCTTAGGTTGGTGGATCAACATAGGAAAATCGATTATAACACCAGCGAGATTAATAAACTTTCTGGGAATCGTATGGGACACCAATTCCAACACCAAGTCCCTTGCACAAAATACAGAAAATTCGTCAAAATATGCTCGTGCGACTTGCGACCGGCAGTTGGGACCTAAAGCAGGCTCAACGTCTCTCAGGACACCTCAACTTTGCAACTTTCATCACCCATCGAGGAAGGTTGCATTGCCGAGTCCTGCAGTACCACAGCAACAAGCTCAGGAGGTATCCTCACTTACCAAAGCAGTATCCGGACGAGGTACGTATAGAGCTGGAGTGGTGGTTAGAGAACATCAGTCAGAGGACGCTAATTCATCCTCAGAGAATGTTCACGAACCATGTCATCACCGACGCGTCGGATATTCAATGTGAAGCCCTTGTAAACAAAGAAAAGGTGAAAGGGTCATGAGATCACCACCAGAGCAAATGGCACTGCAATTTGAAGGAGATGTAATCAGTGACAGCAGCCATATCCTCCAGAGCAACGTTGCCTCAAGACTCGACAGTCATTCTTCAAGGCGACAACAGAACAGTTGTTTCCTACATAAAGCACGAGGGAGTAACCTGGTCACGATAATTGCTAGATCCGACTCAAAAACTACTGGCTCTAGTAGACCACCTCAATGTTGTACTTCTCCTTCACAACCTACCGGGACTTGCTAGACTCGAACAGTCAGCATTCTATACCTGGAAGCTTGGCTCATTTGGGTGGGACATGCTGACGGGGACATGGAAATCGCAGGAGAAAAACATTTTACTATCGGGCTGAAGAGAGTCAATGACTCTCTTCAGTTCAGTCAATCAGAGTACAATAAGTATATACGCCCCTATTTGGAATAAGTGGGTAAGGTTTTGTCAGGAAAATCGTGTACCTGAACCAGCAAATGTAGCTAGATACCTCGGTTACCTGTATTTATCTCATGTTCTCTCCAATCGAACCATGCTTGTTCATAAATCGGTTATAGCATTCATTCGCGAAACTATCGGATATAAAAATAGCGTCGAGCCCAATAGTAAAACATATACTCAACGCTATTTCCTTGGCAAAGTCTGCACCTCCTAAATTACCCATATGGGATGTAAGAATTTTGATTTGTCATTTAAATAATTATAATATAGATTTAAATAGTGTATATCAAATATCCAGACACACTGCAGCTATTTTGCCGTTATCTTCGGGTCGCAGAGTACATGACCTTACTTTTTGTTGACAGTGGCCATTTTATTAATAATGTAAATTCCATTACCTATCCCATATTTGGGTCGAAAAATGATTCATCTTCGCATCGATAATCAAGTTGGACCTTTGTGGCTGCTCCTGACCGAAACATCGATGTAGTATACTGGCTACGCACTCTAGTGAATATGACACAGCAAATCAGAGGGAATATTAGTAATCTATTTTTAGCAACTAAATGCCATACTAAACCGGCTACTGCAGCGATGATCGATGGTTGGATAAAAGGACTTTTAGCGAATTCTGGTATTCAGGCCTCAGCTGGAAGTTGTAGAACAGCGGTTTCATCTTTAAATTAGATAGAAAATTACCACATTAATGATATTTTAGCTAAAGGAAACTGGCAACATGAGCTTACCTTTAGAAAGTTCTTTATAAAACATATTATTAATACATCAAGTACAGAGACAACTTCTGAGAAATCTCTCTCAGTATTTTTGTCCTAAATCTTAATATTTCATTGGAAAATATTTGATGTATGTCGATTTAAATCCAGTAGTTAATATTATATGCTTACATTCAATTAATTCAAATTAGGTACTTAATACCTTGTTTCAATTAAATATACGGAATAACATTGTTGCGTCTTAAATAAATATTATTTTATTACAAATACAAGCCACCAGGAGATAACAAACACGTCTCTCATAATGGACTTCGGACGTCGACCGGAACACATAATATAAAAATTTTACCTTCCAATAAAATTTGTATTGTTTCCTAAGACGTCCGAAGTCCAGATAATGTCTTCCTGGGGCTACATCCATCATTATGAGCCGAACAATGACAAATTTGGTGGCTCGTATTTGCTTGTCAGTTTAGTTCCAGTAAGTAGTATAGGGGGCGCTGTAGGCGCGAGTTAGGAAATGGAAGTAGTGAATTTAGCGACCTGCAGCGGAAATCAGACGATGTACTCTCTCATAATGGACTTCGGACGTCTTAGGAAACATAATACAAATTTTATTGGAAGGTAAAATTTTTATATTATTATTTACTTACTATGAAATACCATGTTTAAAAGCATGCTTGAAAGATATCATTTTTCCCCTGTTTTATGTTTTTGGTTTATTTAATCGCGGTTTCAGCCGACAGTTATTTCGACAGATAATATATTTTGTTGTTGCTAAAAACTATAGAGTATAGAAGTAAGGAGAAGTATCTCATATTGGACTTCATCTCAAAAAGTGTCCACTAAAATGTAAAAAGGGTTAAAATGGCACTACTGTGGGTAGAGGGTTTTATCTGAATATAACATTTATGAGATTATTTACATTATTAATTATTGGGTTTTATAAAAATCTCCATAATGATTTTATTATGTCTAACTTTATGTCTAATTATTCTGTTTTACTCAGCCGATTATCAGTGCGTTTCTTCATATTTCACCCTTTGACTACATATCTTTATTTCATACATTTTGAGACACTTTATACACAAAGACACTTCTATTTACCTCCACACTCCATACTAAAAACTTAAATGTTAAGTGAAACGGTCCAAAATATAACTTCTAGTATAAACTTCCTAGAGACAATTTGATGTAACCTGTCAATTTTCAATCGAGAATCAGTAATGTCATTTCGTTTTGATTACTAGATTTTAGGTTATGTTGATCTTTTCTCGTTACTAAATAAATATATTTTCACAAAAATAATGGCAGTTCTTAAGAGTTTCATACTACGTAATATATGTAAGTACAACTTTTTTTATTTATAGCTCCTAGACACATTCTACAAAAATTATGTCGATATGTTTAAATTATATTGCTATTTTTTTTAGTCTTGACTACACATCGAGCAATAGTATCAACGATACGACCATCTTCAAGCGCACCAGCAGTTGAAGACGACGATGCACCAGTCGAAATAGAAAATCCGTTTAAAAAAGAAAAAGTTCAATGCATTCTTTGCAAATTGAATATAGTACCAGATTATAAGAATTACCGCCTTTTATCTCAATTTCAAAGTCCATACACCGGAAGAATTTACGGAAGACACATAACTGGCTTATGTAAAACAAAACAAACCTTAGTTGAAGCAGAAATCAGGAAAGCACAGAATTGTGGTTACATGCCCTATTATTATAAAGATAAAACTTTTCTGAAGGATCCCAAGTTATTCGACCCTGAAAATCCGATTCGCTCTCATAGATTCTAAAGTTATTAGATAGATTTAAGTAGTTTAGTATACATACATTGTAAAATAAATATAAAATGAAATTCTGAACATGTATTTATTATTGTTTTGTAATTTCCTTAAAAACAAATTTTTTGCAGCAAAATTTAAAACTCATTTATATCTACCAACTTTTATAACTCCATCGATTATATATTTTTATACTTTATATATACTTAGATCAAAAAACACAATAAAAAGAATTACTTTATTATAATTACTGTTGAAACAGAAAATATAGAAACATATAAATTGTTTATCCTTGTTTAAATAATATTAATAAATATAGTTATGGAAACTATTTAAGATTAAATCCAGATAAAACAATGTTATCATCATTGGGAGTGTTGAAACTATCATTTTCAGAATCATAACCAACTAAGTCTGGTGGAATTTTTAACAACTGTAAAATTTCTGAGGTGTCCATATTTTGACGATCGGGCATCTTAGTTTTCATTAATTCAAGAAGCTCTGTTAATGCAGTTTGACATCCCTTTTGCCATTTCTTAATTAAACTTCTTAGTTCATCTGTTTCTTCGGTCATTGCTCTTGCTAATAGTAAATTTTTCTTCTTCTCTATCCTCGCTTTTAATTCATCAATATCTTTTTGTGTTATTGAACCTGTTGACTTTGATTTAGACGGTTTTGTAATTTTATCATATGATTTTTTTATTAGTATTGTCCTCTTATCTCTTACAAAATCATCATCGTCAAAATCATTTGACTGTTGCGAAGACCTTATGGGAGATTGAACTGGTATTGGTTTTGTTTTATTTTTTTTATGTTTATCTTTTAAATGACTATTTGTTTTCAATTCAGTTGTCGATGTTGTTTTGTGTTGCAATTTCTTAACTGTTTTTTTAGTTTCTTGAAATTCATCATCATCATCATCATTTGTCGGTATTGTTTGGTTTTGTTCTTTATTTAAATTGATCAAAGGTGTGTCGTCTGAATCAGAATCAAATAAAACTTGAGTCATTGATCTATTTTCTTTTGGTTTTAATTTTGTACTAGTATCTATTTTATCAATAGATGATTTAAATATTTTCTTTTGAATAACAACAATACACTCCTTAGCTAAATTATCTGGGCTTTTCTGCTTACATTCTAATTTAGTATTATCACTATTCTTTATTTCTACTGCAGTTTCTGTGTCATTAGTTTCACAATTAAGTATCTTTGATTTATTTTTAAAAGTTGTACTAGAATGTTTTGATATCTTTACGGTTTTAGGAGAATCTGGTTTTGCTTCGAGTTTTACAGAATCTACTCTATCATCGCTTATTGTACATGATATTTGAGGAACATTTTCAATCTCCTCTTCACATTCCTTTGCTAATAATAAAGTTTTTGATTTTTTACGTGGTAAAAAATTACGACTTCTGTTTATAACATTGGTGCGTGGTGTATTGCAGGATGTATGAGCGTCGACACATTCTACATTAGTACCCTGTGATATCTCTTGTAACGATTCCTCCTCTGCGGGACATTTCCTCTTTTTTGTGTTTTGTTCTGACTTAGGTTCAATACTATTTTCTGTGCCTGATAAAGGAGAAATAAAAGGCGATGGACCACTTTTTCTCCAATTACGAGAAAGTCCTACCCTTCGACAAGGAGTTAATAAAGATTTACTGATACCACCAGGTGTTTTAGGTGATTCGCTTTTGTTATTTTTTGGTATTGACGATATATTTATCATTTCTAACCACAATCAATTCACAATATTATTTTGTAAACAAGTCTTCTTATAGTAGCTGTCAAGTTAAAATATAATTTATAAATGTTCCCGCCATTTTGTCGTTCGAAAAAAATTTATTCTATATAATATTTCGAACAATGGTTAGATATCAATCAAATTAAAAATAAGATGAAAAGTTTTTTAATCATTTTTTATTACATTAACATTACGAGATTTAATCAATTTTATCGTAAAATGTAATTATAAAAGATATAAAATTTAGTTAACAAGGAAAACGAACTACAAAAACAATCATCAAACAATTTTATTTAATTCTAAAATATATTATTAACAAGTTTTAATTTGATTATTCTTTGATCGTGTCCATTACTTCTTTGGTATTTTAAAAAGTTTAGATGTCAGTAGCATTGTCTATGTCACATGGACATTGATAATCGAACCAATCAAAAAAACAAAATTATTTCGAGAAAAAAAACGCGATTTCGACACGCTCCACGACAGAATCTTAAATTTAATTTAGACCTAAGTGTAAATAATCCACTGCACTAGCTACTCGTTCACAAAGAAAAGAAGATTTTTATTCTTATAATATAAATAAAAACATTACATAATGCCACTATTGCGATTAACTGCTGGTACTTTTGGTCAGTTGCGTACCTTCGCAACGTCATCGGCCCTCGGAAAAAGAGTGAAGACCTTTGCTATATATCGCTGGAATCCTGACGAGCCTGACAAGAAGCCACAAACCCAAAACTTTGAAGTCGATCTTGATGATTGCGCGCCTATGGTGCTTGATGCTCTGTTGAAAATAAAAAATGAAATGGACCCAACCCTTACTTTCAGAAGATCTTGTCGCGAAGGAGTCTGCGGCTCGTGCGCGATGAACATCGACGGTATCAACACACTTGCTTGTATCAGTCATATCGATCAGAACCTCTCTAAGCCTTCAAAGATATACCCATTGCCGCATATGTATGTAGTAAAAGACCTCGTTCCAGATCTAACTAACTTTTACCGCCAATATCAATCAATAGAGCCTTGGCTGCAGCGTGACAAGGAAGCTGTTAAAGGAGCGGAAACACAGTTACTTCAGGATGTAGAAGACAGAGCTAAACTTGATGGTTTGTATGAATGTGTACTCTGTGCTTGTTGCTCGACGAGTTGCCCTTCTTACTGGTGGAATGGTGACAAGTATTTGGGGCCTGCAGTACTGATGCAGGCTTATCGGTGGATCATAGATTCTCGTGATGATGCTACAGCTAAACGTTTATCAAAACTGAAAGATACCTACTCCGTATACCGTTGCCATACTATCATGAACTGCACTAGAACATGTCCAAAAGGTCTTAATCCTGGCCGAGCCATAGCTCAAATTAAAACACTATTGTCAGGAATTGTCAAGAAGCAAGACCCCATCATGGACCCTGCAGGCTTAGATAAGCACACTGCACAAAACTAATAATTACGGCTGTAGTTAAAATTCTGTTAAGTTTTTGCCAATATGTTAATTTATTAGTTGACAATAATTTGACTTTAAGGAAAGTACAATTTGATAGTTATTAATTTGGTAGTACACATACATAAAATGTAGAAGAAGTAACTTTGATATGAAATAAAAAAGATAACGATAATCTCTGAAACGAAACTAAAAATTATTTCACTATATTTGACTCTGTACTTAGTACATAGATTTTTACAATAATAATATACTCTTTTTTTTTAGAAGAAAAATGAGTGGAAATTTTAAAATGAAACTGACCTTTTTACTATGCTCTTAATTTGTATAAATAAACAATATAACAAGTTCCAGATAATTGTGTATATTAGTGAAATTATTAAAAGTATTATATCAATATGTAATCATGTAACATACATTTTATACACATTTTAGTTTAAAAATGAGTTTGCCTCATGTATGAAATTATGAACACCTTCTTGATGTCATTTATTTAACATCTTTCAAGCATAAGTTATTGTCATTATTTATTTTTCATCTCATATGGTGTATAAATGTAAGAAGTTACATTGTATTATTTTGAATTTTGTTAAATAAAGATTTATTTTTATCTGCATGATTATTTTTTTTAAATCACCTTTTGTATCAATGTTTATAGTTCCAAGATTAAATATAATTCAGTGGCTCAGCAAGAATTACTTTTTAATTACTACGTAATTCGCTAATTATTTTAGGTTAATCAAATAAAAAAAATCGTATTCTCAATAAATTTAAGCTACCTTTCTAGACTGGGTATGTCAGAAATTCTACAATGACCTTCAAAGTCGTTTACGAAAGTCGTTTTCAAGGAATGTAATAATTAGCTATACGAATTCAAATTAGGAAATCGATTATTAAATCCAACTCATTAGGAGCCAAAATACAAACAACTAGTACAATTAAATATGATATTTGATTGAATTGTAATCTAATTGTAGGAGGAATTAGTGTTTTTTTTTCATATATCGGATAAAATGACGTATAGCGGTAGCTGTTATGTTACTGGCATAATAATAATATAAATATAAGTGGAACGGAAAGTTTTTAATTATTCCTACATATTACATAAAATTGTGCAATAGCAATTAGTTAGATATGCAGATCAAACGAAACTTTTTACTTATTAAAGTTATAGAAATATATTAAAAAAGACCTAGGGTACCTAACAACCCCCCACCCTATACTCCAGGCGTAAACTAGTAAATAAAAACAACAATTCAAGAATTTCAATAATATTTATTTAAATCGGTAAACATTTTAACAGATGCTATATATTTTTATTTATTAATTCCTTGACGATAATACAAAGCGGTAAGTCATTTTATTACGACAAATTTTATTTATTTTACTTAATATAATATACGGTTATCTTAACTTATGCTTAATCGATGTTATGTAGGATTAAGTAAATTAAAAATAAGATATTACTCAAGGACGGAATTCGTCGAGATTTTCACAGTAATTATTCCGTTAACATTTAAAAATGGAAAAAAAATCGTACAATTTGCTTAAACGGAATACATTCAAACGTTATCGAGCTTAGTTTTTTTTTTATTATTGGCGTACCACTTGACCACAATTATGCCTAATAGTAAGTACTGATGGAGTCTGCCAATTTCTCATGCCTTCAACCGGTACCAATCGGCAATCATGTACTGCTTAGGAAGCACAGACGTCAGAAGGACGTACAATAATTGTCATTGCCTATTCGCATGGGAAATGCCAAACGCTTCGAGTGTTTTAATTCATACAAAAAAGGAATACTTCATTCATCCTACTTAAAAACAGGAAACAAATCGGTTGGAGTCAAAATAATCTTTTCTTTCCTTTTAATATCTGAATATCAATTTTGATTGCTTGTCTATTGAAATGTTTGTTTTAACATCGAACTATTATATCTATATGCCACTTGATTTAATGTTTCTAGATATTCATATTAATTAATTAGATATAAATGTATTTATGACATGGCAGTGTATTTAGTAGAATAAAGGGCTTTTAATAATATATTAATTTATATTATATTTTTAAAAAGATAAAAAAAAAGTTAATTGTCGGTGCTATTTAATAAATTATAAGATACATTCAAACATTAACAACGAATAATAAAATAAATGATAAATTAGAATATGTCATAAATATATAATAATAATATTCCCGGTTTTAAGGAAGCAAACATTGCTATATTTACATATTAATTAACTATTATAGAGATGAAACTATGCTACTTTTAAAATTCATTATTAATATAATAGAACATACTGTTATAAAATATACTTACGTTTCGATTCGAAGTTTTGAGTTCTTTTTTTAAACAAGGTACATTTTTTCCGCACCAAATAGTCGACGCGAATTTAAAAAAATCTTATTAATTTTTTCTACATGGCGACATTGAAACTTACGTCACACCATACATTTTACGCTGGTGAGACCGCTAGTTTCAAAATATTAACTCTTCTAATTTCAAATAACATTTAACTCACGTTTATTTCAAATGTGACTCAAACACATGCTAATTTTATTCATTCACTTTAAGTAATATGGTTTCTTCGTGAAAGAAAATGTAATTTCGGCTTATAAAGGTCCGAAGTGTCGTATCTTTGGACTTTATTACGTTTTATTTTTCCATTCGGTGTCTGCGGTGTAGTTTGCAAGTTCTGTTCATAGTTTTCAACAGATTTGTCGCTTGACGGACTGTTCGGCAAAACTGAAAACAGATTATCATCAATTGTGATAAAAGATAAACATTTCGTCGAACATATATCTCGAAATTGAAATTGTTAAATACATAAAAATCTGCTCAAATAAGATATATTTAAATAATTAATATATTTAATTGAATGTAGGTATATCAAAAAATATTAACCAATGTATATAAAATTTCTTTGATTATTTTTTCCTTATGACGCATCGTTTAAGAATAAAAAAAGCGTTTATCAAAATGGCGACTATAATTTGAATTACAACCCCCTAACATTTCCTAATTAAAAAGTATTTTTATTGAATGACCTCAATTTTGATTTTACTGGGCTTCGAGAGTTTGTTTTTCAGGACCCTCATTATATCATATACCATATATATGTACATATATCCATGGAATATAGACATTGTAATAAAATTCCTTAAAAACAAAGTTTAAACTTACTAGATCTTTTAAGCCGAGGAAGACCAACCCTTCTGGCTTTGCCCAGATATTTAGAACGAGTATTATTTACGATTTTGTTAGAAATTTCTTCGTTCTCTGTAAAAATAAATGTAATAATTTATATCGTATAATTTTTATTATATATTATACGTTATTTTAATTTACACGTTTTTTTAACAGGAAAGAAAAGTAAAATTTCGGTACTTGTTAATGTTTCTAAAATGAGGACAGTAAACTTTGAAACTAGTCCAGAAATTTACAAAACAGTTGTAAGTTTTGACTTTGGACAGGTATAATTTAATTCACGGTAATAGTAGATCCCGTGGCGCTCCACGTTAAGACGAAAAGGGTACCGCTGGTTTTTAGTGGGTATTCCGATGTTCGGGGCGCACTCGGCGCTTGGACACCGGAGAGCCCCACAAACCCCCCCCCCACCGTGGGGGAAACGCGTAACGCGTTTTTCCCGCATTAAAAAAAATGTTTAATTTAATTGTATAATCTATTTATGACAAACTAACAGTTGTCTCGCAATTGAACTGCTGGGTAATAATGATTAACTTCTAACTGATGCTATGTCTGATTCATTTTATTTAGCCATTTGCGCAGATGTCATGGTGGCCTCCCTTAGAAGCATAAGGTGAACGTATCAAGAGTGATACTTCTCATCTCATCGTCCTAAGGGACGCCAGCGAGCAGAAACGCAATAGTCGAAGAACTTATCACCGGGTTGCTACTTAGTACTTAGCATCTTTTTCACATACATTAACTTTTATTGGCCCCACCCGAGTTTGAACCCATTAAGAGCCATTAAGTAACACCCAACATCCTGCTTGAGTAACCGCTTGGGGAATAATAAACAACAAACTCATTTCGAAATTAAAACAAAACACTCACCCTGTGTAGTCGACGATATTTGATCCGAACTCAATTTTCTTATTTTATTAGGCGTAAGTACCTGTCTGTTGTTGTTAACTGTTGTTTCAACATCACTCATTTTACGTTTCAAATTATTTTCGCATTCACTATCAATGTTTGAATCTGTTAAATAATCTATTCTTGGCATTTTATTCGGCGAGGCGTCGACAACGTTGCCAAGTATGATTTCCAGTATTTCTTGTCGAGACGTTTTGTTCACCATCTCTTCTAATTTAGCGTCATAATCGCTCGATAATTCAAACGAACATTCCGATTTATCCGGACTGAATACGTGAGACTTGAAACTTTCATAATCGTTAGTTGTCTCGTAATCAGCGTCTATGGGTAGAGATATTTCGCTCGATATATTCACATTTTTAATAACATTTCTCGTTTTCGACAATTTCAAATGACCGTTCCTATGATAGTTCACTATTTCGTATTCGCCAAAGTTTTCCGACATTTCCCGAAGTATGTTCTCCTCATAGGTGTCGCAATTGATCAAATATATTTTGTTACTGATCGAAGATTTAATATTGTAAGCCTTCAAAAACTTTTCGAATCTAGCTCTTTCTATTTCAGCGTTGTATTTTTCATGTTCAGCGAAATAATGAAACTTATTTTCATAGTCAATGTTCGGCTCCTCTTTTTCATTATTTGTATTTCCCATACTTATTTTTTTGTATTCTAATGTTTCAGCTCCTTTTTTATTCGTTTCCTCGATTTCCTCGGGTTCCGACAGTTCTTCAGCTATAACAGTAATTTCGAAAAGTTCACCTCGATGCTTATCAAGTCGCAGCTCACGTTTATCTTTCTTAGATGTTAAATTTTTTTCAGTAGCCGAAGATTGAGACTCAGCTTTAGTGCTCGCGTTTAAGCTGTTACTTCCTACATCAGTGTTCATTGCGTTACTATCATTTATTTTATCAATGTTTTCTGATAACACCAATTGTACATTATCTTCATCCACGTTTGCTGCATTGTGTTTCACGTTAATAAAAGCATTTTTTTCAACTTCAACACTGGCATCGTTTAAAACGTTTAATAGTTGCTTACTCGTGTAGTGCGATGCTGGAACATTTTCATGCATCGACACATTGTTAATATTTTCATTACTCTGTACAAGTAATTCTTGCTTATGTGCCGTGTTCGTAACACAAGCAAATTCTAACTCCGGTCCAGGAATACTTGAATAAACTTGGCTTAAGCTCGGCCTCACATTAGCTTGGAATTCTAAAAGCAGTGCAGCTTCTTGATTCATCCGCTTTTGTTCTTCGTCTAAAAATTTTCGCATTTTCATTAACCGTTTAGCTTCCTCTAAATTAGCTGCAAACTTAGGTTTTTTAATAGTTACATCGGGAACAAATGGTAACCTCGGTGGCGATACAACGGGCTGCTCTAAATGGCTATCTATCCTAACGACCGGTTTCTGTTGAAGAGATTCTTTAATTTTCGTTCCATGCTCGTAAACAATATTCTCCTTGTCACTGGGACTTGTTGATTCTCCACTTGTAGTAGAAGTACTCTCAGATTTCGAACTACTTTTGCTTTCCTTTTTAGCTTCTGTTGTTTTTGAACCCGAGGGATGGCTCGAACCTTTCGAGGAAGAACTACCATCATTAGAATCCCTGTCTGTTGAACGTCGGTTTGGATTACCTCTACCAGATAGACTGTAATGATCATCCGTATCCTTTTTGCTCTTTTTATTTTTGTCCTTGTCGTCATTTTTATTTTTGCTACTACTTTTGTCGCTTTTGCTGCTACCGCTACTACTTTTTCTGTCTTTGTCAGATCGATGTGAACTTGATTTTGACTCTTTAGGTTTGTCCATAGAATTTTTGAAGGAACTTTTATCTTTATCTTTTTGATTTGATGATGACGACGAGGACGTCTTCTTTTCATCGGAATGCTTGCTAGAATGTCTATGGCTTGAACTGGAGCTTCGATGAGATTTTGAATCTTTATGACTTGATTTGTGGGAGCTTCTATGCCTCGACGATTCTCTACTATCTTTTTTATCGCTTCTATCGCGAGATCGCTCTTTATCACTGGATTTAGACTTACTTTCTTCTTTCGTTGATTTACTTTTGTCATGTTTGCTACTGTCTCGAGAACTTGAATGTTTAGAGTCCGACTTTTTATCTCTGCTACTCGAATGTTTATAATAATCTCTCGAACGGTGAGAACTTTTGTGGCTACTCTTCTTTTCATCTGATTTTCGATCCTTTTTAGAATCCTCTGAATTCTGTTCGTTTTCTACTGCTTTATTTTCTTGATTAATTTTGCTGTTGGCATCACTTTCGTAATCGATGTGTAGAATGTTACTATTTGAACTATCTTCATATAGAGGTGTATTGAAATGGTTTATGTTTACTTGGTTATTAAACTGATAGGCCAAATTTGTTTCGGTATCTTTCTTTTCAGGTTTGACATCATCGCAAATGTTTTCAGGAGACTTGGCATCTATTGTAAATTTAAACGAATTGGGTTCTTTTTTATCATCTTCTTTGTTTTCACTTAAATCGTTTTCGAATGCTTGTTGAGCATCACATGAGTTTTCGTTATTAAAGTTCCTTATAGGTGTCAAAGGCGACATATTCCTACGGAGTGAAGAATCAGAGCTCGAATCGTCATCATCACTATTTATTGGTTTGAAGTATTGTTCTTTTTCGTCTTTACTTATATCATCTGGTAACGGAATGTCCGTGGATAATATTGGTTCTTTAGGCAGTTCTATTTTCTCCAATTCAACTTTGAGCGGGCTGTTTTCGGGCGGTGGTATATTTTCGGGCTTAATTTCCTCTGAAGGCAAAGGTATATTACTCTTATCTATGTCTGTATTCGGCTCGTTGCTTGGTAGCTGGATATTCTCTGCTTTTTCATCTTGAACTGTCTCAGGAGCAACGTTGTTTTCTTTGCTGTCGGTTGTTAACTTTTCTTCATCTACGTCCATTTTACTTTCGCTAGGTATATCATCCAGTTCCATTGTTTCATTTTTATCATCATTACTTTTAACGGAACCCGGGCTAACTGCTTCCAGGTCAGTGGGCAGTAGGTCATCGACCTTGCCATTAGAAGTTTCAGCAGTAACGGATTTTTTTCTTGCAATCCCTAAATAATTGTAAACCAAATCTTCAACTTTTGGAATGAAAACAGATGCTACTTTCGGATTGACTACTTGATCCACTATTCTTTCCACACCTTGTTCTAAGTAATTGCCACTGAAAATTAGTAAAACGAAAATATTTTAAACCTAAAAATAATTGTTACTATTTTTTTTTTCATATTAAAGAAATATTTTTTATTTCAAAACTAAATTTTAAACAGTAACAGTAACAGCCTGTTAATGTCCCACTGCTGGGCTTAGGCCTCCTCTCCCTTTTGAGGAGAAGGTTTGGAGCTTATTCCACCACGCTGCTCCATTGCGGGTTGGTAGAATACACATGTGGCATAATTTCAATGAAATTAGACACATGCAGGTTTCCTCACGATGTTTTCCTTCACCGTCAAGCACGAGATGAATTATAAACACAAATTAAGCAGATGAAAATTCAGTGGCACTTCATCACTAGGTCATCTCGGCTTATAAATAATAATATTTATAACTATAAAATTATTATAAAAGATAACTACTGCACAAAATTGAAGAAAACATTATAAATATTCATTAAATTAAAATGACTAGGAATCAATATTATAATTTTATCTTAAACAAATAAACCTCTTTAAGATTTGTCAAAATAAAGTGGATTAATAAAACTAGTCGTATAATATCAACTTTAATATAGGAATTTATAAAAGTTGCAATAATCAGATAAAAGAATATCATTTAAAAAACATAACAACTCACTCCAGTATATGCTTCCTGAGTTTTTCTCTCAATTGGTTCTTATTAAGATCTGGCTGCCAGGCCTGCCTTGACAGGAACGTAGAAACAGAGTTCTCAACTCTTTGCCGCAAGTTCTGGTACGCAGGCCTGGTGTCTACATCTGCGATGCAGTCCTTACGAAACTGTAGATATTTTTTTTCATTAAAGTAAACGAAATACCATTCTTTCTCTCTTGAGGAAGAGGTTTGGAGTTTATTTTAGCATGCTGCTCCAATGAGATTTCATTTCAAACATCAGATCCAACACAACTTTTTCTTTCACGAGCACAAGATTATAAACACAAAATTAAACATATATAAGTTTAATAGGTAACCTTCAGGTAAGATTAATGTTTTCTAGTCACTGGGACAACCAACTTTGTCAATTCATTAATTTACTTATTTATTTTAAAACACATTATTTATTATAATGTATAATTTATATTCATTTTGATATATTGATTTAATTAAATTAGTTTTTGGGTTTACTTTTATTTGAATTAAAAAAGTGGTTTATTTAATTAATGATATATATATATATATTTATTTTGTAATAAAAAACTACTGACTAATGACCAAAATTAATATATTTTTTTTTATATATAGAATAGGAAGGCGGAAAAGCATATAGGCCACCTAATGGTAAGTGGTCACCAACGCCCTTAGACATTGGCGTTTTAAGAAATGTCAACCGTCGCTTACATAGTCAATGCAGCACCAACTTTGGAAACTAAGATATGTCCCTTGTGCCTGTAATTACGCTGGCTCACTCACCCTTCAAACCGGAACACAACAATATCAAGTACTGCTGTTTTGCGGTCGAATATCTGACCAGTGGGTGGTACCTACCCAGACGAGCTTGCACAAAGCCCTACCACAAGTAAATATACATATATATATATATGTATATTTACTAATCTTTAAACCAATCTTCAATCAATGAGACAACATTAACATAAGACAATGGAATTAAAAATGAGCCAGCTATTTTATATTCCACAAGTCATGTTATCAGGAAAGTTATGTTATCATTAGAAATATTTTCCTTTAAATTGATATAGAAAATATTCTAGTATACAATTGCTACATTTTTAAAATAATTTTATTCCAAATAAATTCAGTAACAGTTATTATTAAAAAAATTGAAAAATAATGGAGCATGAAATAGTTTATTCTCATATTTTTAGTGTCAATCTGTTGACATATTTAAATCGAGAGATATATTAATATTATTAATTTACAAAATACTATTTTAAAAGTACCTACAAAGTATGAGGTGATTACCATCTATAGAAGAAATAAGTTTTTAATATCTTATAACCTAAAAGTCAACTGTTTTAAAAAATGTTTTGGTTTATACATTAAATAAATGCATCTCATTTAAATATGCTATATTCCGACAACAGAAGTGCATGAAAATTGTGATTTTAATTTGTTAAATGGTTTTTAAATTAAGGTTTTCTTTTTTCCAAATGTTTAAATTTTGGGATACTAAACTTTCTTTTTTTTAATCTTTATGCAACTATTACGCTTAATTATTAATAATGAAAGTAAACTCTACTACCAGTTCGGTAAAAATACCCGATAAGAACTGGGAAAGAAAATTGGTGGGATTTTTTTTCAATTTTCAAATTAACAAAGAAATAGTCAGGAGAAATCAATAATCAAGTATTTATAAGCTTAGTTAAAGAGATATTTAGATTTCAAGACTTTGGAGTATCGATAATTTACATTTATATGGGATCTGTTGTGCCAATTTAAGTAAATGAAGAATTTGGCGAATGTATATATACATAACACACCAGTAGCTCTGAAAATATAACATTGATATTATTTTTGTTTTCTTTAACAGTAACAAGAATGTTTAATTCTATTAGATCATTTGTACTTTAAGTTAAATTTGTAATTTTTGACTTTGTTAAGAATCCTAAAAAAACATGATATTATAATACAAAACAAAGGAGACAGGATAAAATAATAAGTAGAAATATGTAGGTGCTAATTTTTTCTTACCAATATTAAAATGAAGATATTTGAGAAGCAAAATGGCCATCTTTAGAGGACAACTATTTGTTACATTGTTATGGCATTACAAATAAATGTTTTATTTCTAAACGAAAAGTAAATAAATAGTTGTAAAGAAAACTATCATATGTTATATCTCTATCAATAAATAATTAAATTCAGTCGCGTTTCTAAAACTCAACACTCAAGTCAAGTAAAACAGTAAGTGTATATTAGATTGGTATCAATGTATAACAAGTCGATATTTTCGTCGCAAACCTTTTAAAAATAAATGGTATGATTTAGCCATGTATTGTGTATGAGTATTTCTTACCTGATCAAAAATTCCTTTAGATTTTAATTCATACACTAATTGATCGACTAAACGAGGGTCACCGGGCATATATTGTAAATGAGCCATTTTTATTTTACTAAACAAAACATAAGGCTTCTCTTATTCTTTTAAATATTATCCCTAATAATATTAATCCCTATCCTATTGATCCGATTAAAATAATTCTCTACACTTGAAAAAATCAAAATACTTTTTGACAATCAATTCCACACTTTGTACTTTTGGTTGTTGTAGTTCTGACTTAGAATGTGCATCCTAATTTTTCTTTGATTTTAAATTATATTAGGAAACAGATGATTATGCATTGATTCAATATAAAACTAGCACATTTGAGACGTAAATTATTAATTTTTAATTATATATTATTTTTAGTTTAGTTAACAATACACGGTTTTTGAACGTTTTTTTTTTGTAATATTGCCATATTAAGTTTTTGTTTAAAATTAAATTTAAAAAAACCTGCTTTGAATATTATATTTAGATTACGACTTATATTTATGAACGCATAACACATACTATAATTTCAAAATTCTATAAAACTTTAATATATAGTTTCATTTAATTGAAATATGTAATTCCATTGTTAAATGTAATATTGACTGTTGGGATATGGCAATAAAATGTTTAATGCCAACATAATTTAAATTTTAAACTTCGTTAACGAAAACGCTTATTTTTCTATTAAGTTTGTCTTGTAAAGTGTAATCATGAAAGTAAATTGTAGTGAAAATGAAAGTCATTATAAATTATATGAAGCATTAGCTAAAAGAGAAAAATTGGAACAAAAAGCTTTGGGTAAGTTAAGTATTTACTATATAAACCGAACAGTTGTAGAAGGTTTATCTGTTTTGACATTTGCGTGTTGTTATTGTTGTACATAAAATAGTTGGCTAACCAATTGCTTAAAAAACCATATAACCTGAACAAATAACTATTATTCTTATTATAAAATGAATAAATTAACGTCTTATAGTATAAAAGAAATTCACAAGTCGTTCCGTGATAAACTTTTAACACCAACAAGTTTTATTGATTTGTCTATTCAACGTGTAAAGCAGACGAGAGATTTAAACGCTTTTATTGTTTTAACGGATGAAATAGCCGAAAACCATGCAATTGAAAGTGAAAAACGGATATATATTGAAAAGAAAAGCTTACCCTTGGACGGCATTGCAATCGCTATAAAAGATAACTTTTGTACTAAAAATATACATACAACCTGCGCTTCGAATATGTTAAAAAAATTTGTACCCACATACAATGCAACAGTTTATTCTCGACTCATCAATTCTGGCGCGTGTCTTATTGGAAAATCGAATTTAGACGAATTTGCAATGGGTTCAGGTACCGTAGATTCAATTTTCGGTCCCACTCGCAATCCATGGTGTAACAGTGAAGATTGGAGAATATCAGGCGGTAGTTCAGGAGGCAGTGCTGTAGCTGTGGCAACTGGTGCTTGTGTAGCTGGCATAGGTTCTGACACAGGTGGATCAACTAGAAATCCTGCTGCTTTATGTGGAGTTGTTGGTCTTAAACCTACTTATGGCTTAGTTTCAAGATATGGACTTATACCTTTAGTTAATTCTATGGATGTGCCGGGTATTTTAGCAAGGAGCATTGACGATTTGACCATGATATTGAATTGTGTAGCTGGACCTGATAAATTAGACTCGACAACCATAAAGAAACCATTTAAACCTGTTAAAATTGATGATAATATTGATATGTCTAAAATTAAAATTGGTATACCAAGTGAGTATTATTGTGAAGGTATGAGTGAAGATGTGTTAGACGTATGGAGATGCGTTACAGATATGTTAGAGAAAGAAAAATGTCAAATCAGTAGAGTTTCGTTACCCCATACATCAGTCTCAATCGCTGTGTATTCAATATTGAACCAGTGTGAAGTAGCGAGTAATATGGCAAGGTATGATGGATTAGAATATGGATTAAGGGCAGCCGAAGATTATTCCACAGAAGAGTTGTATGCTTCAACACGGTCAGAAGGATTTAATAATGTTGTTAGATCCAGGATATTTGCTGGTAATTACTTTTTATTGACAAGAAATTATGAAAAATATTTTCTAAAAGCTTTAAAGTTGAGAAGATTAATAGCAGATGATTTCAATCAAGTTTTCAATGGAGATAACTCAGTAGAGTTACTTTTGACACCAACAACATTATCGGAAGCTCCTTTATATAAAGATTTTACCTCAACACATAACAGAGATCAATGTGCCTTACAAGATTATTGCACACAACCTGCTAATATGGCTGGGATACCAGCCATTTCGATACCAATCAGATTATCAAAGAATAATATGCCTTTATCTATACAGCTAATGGGGCCATCTTTATGCGAGGAAATAATGTTAAATGTAGCCAAGAAAATTGAAAGTTTAGTTGACTTTCCAAATTTAAAAATGTAATTTATGATTATAATGAGTATTATTATATGAGAAGTGTGTTGTAAATAAATTTTTGTGTTAGAAAAGTTGTTATTTTTATTTATATACATAATTCAAGAAGTGTATGAAGTAACAATATATTACATATATATTATATTATCTTTAAAAAAATATATATCGAACTTTGTGTTATTGGTTTTTTAATTTGTACTATTTTCTGGCAGCAATAAATCAACTTTATTATTTAGTAACACAGGCTACATTTTATTTATCTTTGTAAATAGCTTTTATTTTTACCAATTATTTGGAATCCGGTCTATCGTTTCATTTCTTGATTTAGTTAAATGTATTCAAGTGCAATAATCACTTTTGCAAACTGAAAACAAAAACAATTCCAGTAGTTATAGGCCTATATACTTTTGTGTTGTGCTAATATTTAAAAAATATATTTTAAATCAACTTGTGGTTCATTTCAATACAAATAGTACATATGGGCTATGGCATAGTACTTTGGGGTAAAACTATATAATTTGAATTGAATTTTTATTCAAAAAGCAGAGTTTCTGGCCTGTTCTTCTTGGTAATAACTTATTTCCAAGCAATCGGAGCTAGTCTTAATTTCCATTGAATCTTATAACATGGTTAAAAATTGCTTATAAAATACTACTTAAATAAATAATTTTTCATTTTATAATTGTAATAAAATATAATTTTTTTTAGCATCTCTTACGTCAGATGTATTGAAAAATCTGAACATAAACATCGAAAAATTACCACAGAAATCTCAAAACATACTAGGACATGTTGCTGAAAGTCAATCGGTTTTGGGAATAGAAAATTTAGATGCAGTGTCGATATCCCTGCATCGTTCAAGAGAGATATCAGACAAACTCGCTGATGAATATGAAATACTCAAACTGAAACAGAAGAATGCTAAATTTCAAGCGAAAATTAACCGTAACAATAGATCAATAGAAGAACTACGCAAAGAATTGGAGTCGTCTAGAATCTCCTTGGCTAGTCAGAATCCGAATCCTGAGAACACACATGATCACATAAAGCAATTGAAACAGAAATTGGTGTCATATGAAGAGAACTATGAAAAGGCTAAGGTAAAAATCTTCTTTATAATATGTGCGCAAATGGTTTATGAAATTCCAAGTTTTACAAATATTTGCTTAGCTATTGTAATTGTAAGTAATATATAAAATAATCGGTTATTTGATGACTAATAAATAGTTCAAGTAAATGTCCAGCTGAACAGCTGAACAAAGGCATCTCTATCTTCTCGTGGATAAAGTTTGGCTGGAGCTTATTTCACCACCCTGCTCCTAATATTCAGTTTCCATTATGTATGTAATGTACTTAAAATTCCAGAGTAAATATGCGGTTCTAGCTGTACCAGAAGCGATTTTACCGAAATCTCTTACATCTCAAGTGACGTCACTTCTCGCCCTTCAAGAAGAAGCCTCGGCCTTGAAGCAGAGAGCTGATGACTTCTTACTAATGAAAGAAGCAAGAGATACATTTAGTAGGTTGAGAAGATGAACAAAAAAAAAACCGTTTTATTTACTACATACAATAAAATGTTAGAGAAAAATATATAAATAAGGTTTTTGACAACCCAAGTAGGTATTTCCTATTAGCTTAACGTTTGTTTATTTATACTAAATTGATTTTTTGTTAAATAAAACGATCGCTTATTAATACATACCGTTTACGAATATCATTTTGGCGCCCAAAGTGGGACTTTGGGCGCCAAAATGATATTTCATTTCGATTTGCATGAACGTGTTTGATTTATTTTAAGTATTGTAACTTAATCATTTTCGTTTTTTGGATTGAAGGTGAGTGAGCTAGTGTAATTATCCGTTCAAATAGCCTGCCTTTTTAATATTAATAATATATAACAATGCTAACAAAAACGTCTTAATGATATAAAAAAAAAAAGTTTTATTACATTTTTTTTCTGTCAACGTTTTACTTTACTTGATTCGTTTGATAAAAAAAACATTAATCAATTAAATAAATGTAATTTAAGCAAGATATTGTACATAAATCTTAAAATTAAATAAATTCATTCTGTATAACGGTGTTTTATTCTTCTGTAGTCACGCACGGCCAACTGCATATTTCTACGACTCGAGCTGTTGAAATAATTATTAGGGTTTTTAATAGCTTGAACATGAATAGATTAAGTCTAATACATAATAATAATACAGGGATGTATTCATAATATACTTAAGAATATTAAGATTATGATTCTAGAACAGTAAGTTTGCGACAAACATGCGCGGGAGTATTAAAATTACAAACGTATGATACGTTTGTAATATGTTTGTAATTTATGTGATGGGTATAAATAAAACTAATTGAAACAAAAAAGAAACTCCAGCAAAATACTATGAAAATCTGTTTTTTTTCTACGTATCTTTAATCATAGATTTATAGATAGATAGATAGATTTTAGTCATAGATTTGGTTTTTAATCTGGATCTTCGTCAACGGACCATGACTAGGCTGGAATGTTCAGTTGCAAACATAAGAAATATAATTGGCGGGAAAATCAATAACTATATTTTTATATGTATGAACATATGTTTCTATAAAAATTTATTTATTTCATTGCATTTTTTAGTAATGAAAAATATATATATAAAAGGCGAGTCTCGAATGGAAATCACATTTGCCTGACTCGTATTTATGTTTTAAACTCCACTCCGGTTACGGCAATAATGTACCATTAAAAATAAAAATTTGAAAATGACTATAGTCAAAATAAAAGTTATCTTAGTTTTTTTAAGGAACAGGCTAGATTCAATTAAGCACATACACAATTAAGGCTATTTTAATCAACAATATATAAAACCTTTTTCCTTTTCTGTGTTAGTTTCTTCATTCAACTTCATAGCGTGTTGTCCATAACCGATTTTTCCTCTCAGACCCCATAGGAATTCATCATGGGGATTAGTATTAACACCAGAATCTTTCTTAGTCTGCAGACATTTATCGCGCGGTTCAACCGTTTGACAATGTATCTCTGATCTAAGATGGCTGTAGTCCGTTTGGGTTGAATGAGTTCGACAGTTGACTATTGTAGCCTAAAAGTAATTTGTACTTTATTGAAAAAATATTTTTTTGATTATAACGTTTTGTAAGTATTAAATAAAAAACCGTAAAATTATATTATAAAAAAAAGAAATACTACCGAAGGGCTTTTATTGACTGTAAATTTTAGTAAATTTAATTGTTGCTTTGTTAGTTTTAAGGGTGATTTACAACGATTTCAATCCAATCTCATTCGTGTATAAGATTGGATCGAAAAAACGGTTAAATGGCAACCACTGCGTTTCGATTCGATTACAAAAAAGTGACAGTTCGTTAGTAGATTTGGTTTTATAAAACCCATTCATAAAGACAGGTTAATCCAAGAATGCTTAGAAAGAGTCTTTGAAATATATTAACGAATATTAAAAAAAATAATAATAATTGCGATGATAAATTTTATTTTTGAATACAAACCCATTGACAGGCACGTCGCTTCCACTCCCACATGTCCCAAGAATAGTTCTTCTCCATGTGCCCATCAATCGGATGTGTGTCTGTTTGTATATCTTTATCTGATATTTTAGCTGTTAGTGAGGAAAACAAACAAATTATAAATGAACACAGTGAGTACATACATAGTGCACTCGTTATTGCTTAGGCGCGCTGTGAATGTCCCACTGCTGGGCTAAGGCCTCCTCTCACTTTTTGAGGAGGAGCATATTTCTCTTCCTATTTTAACGGCCAAATTGTCGGGTCATATTCCCAATAATTACGGCGAATTCAAATTCCTCATTTTCCCACTTATTTTGTTGCCATTTTTATATTATAAATTGACAATTAAGTGAAGAGTTCGAATTTCGTAAGAAGGAATAATAATAATTATTAGTTTTGCCTGATAGTTCTCAGTAAAAGCCTGGAGGAAAGAAGTTATCAGTGTTACACTCCCGTGCCTACTGAGGCAAACACGTGCAGCTGTTAGTCTAGCGTCTAATTTCTCTCCGCGTGTGTGCCATTCCCTCGGACTATGGGAGTGAGCCAATAGTATCTGGGCACTCACGCCGTAACTATATCATCTGTGTATTTGTAGTTTGATCTAAATTTCAGTATTTGTAAAGATCTAAACATGGAACTGTTATGTTATAACCTTTGGTCGTGAAACATTTACAAAATATACATACTTTTTGGTAAAACGCGTGTGACGAGGTTGTCTATAGTCTTCACGTCCTTGACTTCTTCCAATATATTCAGTAAATTGATAACATGTGGATTGTTTCGGGCGAACTCTAAAACTTCGTTGACGTACCTTTAATTAAAAACAATACAATAAAATAATTGTACACTAGACTGAATTCGTATATTATTTTAACTGCTTTGCCATATTAAGTTTTTGTTTAAAATTAAATTTAAAAAAACCTGCTTTGAATATTATATTTAGATTACGACTTATATTTATGAACGCATAACACATACTATAATTTCAAAATTCTATAAAACTTTAATATATAGTTTCATTTAATTGAAATATGTAATTCCATTGTTAAATGTAATATTGACTGTTGGGATATGGCAATAAAATGTTTAATGCCAACATAATTTAAATTTTAAACTTCGTTAACGAAAACGCTTATTTTTCTATTAAGTTTGTCTTGTAAAGTGTAATCATGAAAGTAAATTGTAGTGAAAATGAAAGTCATTATAAATTATATGAAGCATTAGCTAAAAGAGAAAAATTGGAACAAAAAGCTTTGGGTAAGTTAAGTATTTACTATATAAACCGAACAGTTGTAGAAGGTTTATCTGTTTTGACATTTGCGTGTTGTTATTGTTGTACATAAAATAGTTGGCTAACCAATTGCTTAAAAAACCATATAACCTGAACAAATAACTATTATTCTTATTATAAAATGAATAAATTAACGTCTTATAGTATAAAAGAAATTCACAAGTCGTTCCGTGATAAACTTTTAACACCAACAAGTTTTATTGATTTGTCTATTCAACGTGTAAAGCAGACGAGAGATTTAAACGCTTTTATTGTTTTAACGGATGAAATAGCCGAAAACCATGCAATTGAAAGTGAAAAACGGATATATATTGAAAAGAAAAGCTTACCCTTGGACGGCATTGCAATCGCTATAAAAGATAACTTTTGTACTAAAAATATACATACAACCTGCGCTTCGAATATGTTAAAAAAATTTGTACCCACATACAATGCAACAGTTTATTCTCGACTCATCAATTCTGGCGCGTGTCTTATTGGAAAATCGAATTTAGACGAATTTGCAATGGGTTCAGGTACCGTAGATTCAATTTTCGGTCCCACTCGCAATCCATGGTGTAACAGTGAAGATTGGAGAATATCAGGCGGTAGTTCAGGAGGCAGTGCTGTAGCTGTGGCAACTGGTGCTTGTGTAGCTGGCATAGGTTCTGACACAGGTGGATCAACTAGAAATCCTGCTGCTTTATGTGGAGTTGTTGGTCTTAAACCTACTTATGGCTTAGTTTCAAGATATGGACTTATACCTTTAGTTAATTCTATGGATGTGCCGGGTATTTTAGCAAGGAGCATTGACGATTTGACCATGATATTGAATTGTGTAGCTGGACCTGATAAATTAGACTCGACAACCATAAAGAAACCATTTAAACCTGTTAAAATTGATGATAATATTGATATGTCTAAAATTAAAATTGGTATACCAAGTGAGTATTATTGTGAAGGTATGAGTGAAGATGTGTTAGACGTATGGAGATGCGTTACAGATATGTTAGAGAAAGAAAAATGTCAAATCAGTAGAGTTTCGTTACCCCATACATCAGTCTCAATCGCTGTGTATTCAATATTGAACCAGTGTGAAGTAGCGAGTAATATGGCAAGGTATGATGGATTAGAATATGGATTAAGGGCAGCCGAAGATTATTCCACAGAAGAGTTGTATGCTTCAACACGGTCAGAAGGATTTAATAATGTTGTTAGATCCAGGATATTTGCTGGTAATTACTTTTTATTGACAAGAAATTATGAAAAATATTTTCTAAAAGCTTTAAAGTTGAGAAGATTAATAGCAGATGATTTCAATCAAGTTTTCAATGGAGATAACTCAGTAGAGTTACTTTTGACACCAACAACATTATCGGAAGCTCCTTTATATAAAGATTTTACCTCAACACATAACAGAGATCAATGTGCCTTACAAGATTATTGCACACAACCTGCTAATATGGCTGGGATACCAGCCATTTCGATACCAATCAGATTATCAAAGAATAATATGCCTTTATCTATACAGCTAATGGGGCCATCTTTATGCGAGGAAATAATGTTAAATGTAGCCAAGAAAATTGAAAGTTTAGTTGACTTTCCAAATTTAAAAATGTAATTTATGATTATAATGAGTATTATTATATGAGAAGTGTGTTGTAAATAAATTTTTGTGTTAGAAAAGTTGTTATTTTTATTTATATACATAATTCAAGAAGTGTATGAAGTAACAATATATTACATATATATTATATTATCTTTAAAAAAATATATATCGAACTTTGTGTTATTGGTTTTTTAATTTGTACTATTTTCTGGCAGCAATAAATCAACTTTATTATTTAGTAACACAGGCTACATTTTATTTATCTTTGTAAATAGCTTTTATTTTTACCAATTATTTGGAATCCGGTCTATCGTTTCATTTCTTGATTTAGTTAAATGTATTCAAGTGCAATAATCACTTTTGCAAACTGAAAACAAAAACAATTCCAGTAGTTATAGGCCTATATACTTTTGTGTTGTGCTAATATTTAAAAAATATATTTTAAATCAACTTGTGGTTCATTTCAATACAAATAGTACATATGGGCTATGGCATAGTACTTTGGGGTAAAACTATATAATTTGAATTGAATTTTTATTCAAAAAGCAGAGTTTCTGGCCTGTTCTTCTTGGTAATAACTTATTTCCAAGCAATCGGAGCTAGTCTTAATTTCCATTGAATCTTATAACATGGTTAAAAATTGCTTATAAAATACTACTTAAATAAATAATTTTTCATTTTATAATTGTAATAAAATATAATTTTTTTTAGCATCTCTTACGTCAGATGTATTGAAAAATCTGAACATAAACATCGAAAAATTACCACAGAAATCTCAAAACATACTAGGACATGTTGCTGAAAGTCAATCGGTTTTGGGAATAGAAAATTTAGATGCAGTGTCGATATCCCTGCATCGTTCAAGAGAGATATCAGACAAACTCGCTGATGAATATGAAATACTCAAACTGAAACAGAAGAATGCTAAATTTCAAGCGAAAATTAACCGTAACAATAGATCAATAGAAGAACTACGCAAAGAATTGGAGTCGTCTAGAATCTCCTTGGCTAGTCAGAATCCGAATCCTGAGAACACACATGATCACATAAAGCAATTGAAACAGAAATTGGTGTCATATGAAGAGAACTATGAAAAGGCTAAGGTAAAAATCTTCTTTATAATATGTGCGCAAATGGTTTATGAAATTCCAAGTTTTACAAATATTTGCTTAGCTATTGTAATTGTAAGTAATATATAAAATAATCGGTTATTTGATGACTAATAAATAGTTCAAGTAAATGTCCAGCTGAACAGCTGAACAAAGGCATCTCTATCTTCTCGTGGATAAAGTTTGGCTGGAGCTTATTTCACCACCCTGCTCCTAATATTCAGTTTCCATTATGTATGTAATGTACTTAAAATTCCAGAGTAAATATGCGGTTCTAGCTGTACCAGAAGCGATTTTACCGAAATCTCTTACATCTCAAGTGACGTCACTTCTCGCCCTTCAAGAAGAAGCCTCGGCCTTGAAGCAGAGAGCTGATGACTTCTTACTAATGAAAGAAGCAAGAGATACATTTAGTAGGTTGAGAAGATGAACAAAAAAAAAACCGTTTTATTTACTACATACAATAAAATGTTAGAGAAAAATATATAAATAAGGTTTTTGACAACCCAAGTAGGTATTTCCTATTAGCTTAACGTTTGTTTATTTATACTAAATTGATTTTTTGTTAAATAAAACGATCGCTTATGAATACATACCGTTTACGAATATCATTTTGGCGCCCAAAGTGGGACTTTGGGCGCCAAAATGATATTTCATTTCGATTTGCATGAACGTGTTTGATTTATTTTAAGTATTGTAACTTAATCATTTTCGTTTTTTGGATTGAAGGTGAGTGAGCTAGTGTAATTATCCGTTCAAATAGCCTGCCTTTTTAATATTAATAATATATAACAATGCTAACAAAAACGTCTTAATGATATAAAAAAAAAAAGTTTTATTACATTTTTTTTCTGTCAACGTTTTACTTTACTTGATTCGTTTGATAAAAAAAACATTAATCAATTAAATAAATGTAATTTAAGCAAGATATTGTACATAAATCTTAAAATTAAATAAATTCATTCTGTATAACGGTGTTTTATTCTTCTGTAGTCACGCACGGCCAACTGCATATTTCTACGACTCGAGCTGTTGAAATAATTATTAGGGTTTTTAATAGCTTGAACATGAATAGATTAAGTCTAATACATAATAATAATACAGGGATGTATTCATAATATACTTAAGAATATTAAGATTATGATTCTAGAACAGTAAGTTTGCGACAAACATGCGCGGGAGTATTAAAATTACAAACGTATGATACGTTTGTAATATGTTTGTAATTTATGTGATGGGTATAAATAAAACTAATTGAAACAAAAAAGAAACTCCAGCAAAATACTATGAAAATCTGTTTTTTTTCTACGTATCTTTAATCATAGATTTATAGATAGATAGATAGATTTTAGTCATAGATTTGGTTTTTAATCTGGATCTTCGTCAACGGACCATGACTAGGCTGGAATGTTCAGTTGCAAACATAAGAAATATAATTGGCGGGAAAATCAATAACTATATTTTTATATGTATGAACATATGTTTCTATAAAAATTTATTTATTTCATTGCATTTTTTAGTAATGAAAAATATATATATAAAAGGCGAGTCTCGAATGGAAATCACATTTGCCTGACTCGTATTTATGTTTTAAACTCCACTCCGGTTACGGCAATAATGTACCATTAAAAATAAAAATTTGAAAATGACTATAGTCAAAATAAAAGTTATCTTAGTTTTTTTAAGGAACAGGCTAGATTCAATTAAGCACATACACAATTAAGGCTATTTTAATCAACAATATATAAAACCTTTTTCCTTTTCTGTGTTAGTTTCTTCATTCAACTTCATAGCGTGTTGTCCATAACCGATTTTTCCTCTCAGACCCCATAGGAATTCATCATGGGGATTAGTATTAACACCAGAATCTTTCTTAGTCTGCAGACATTTATCGCGCGGTTCAACCGTTTGACAATGTATCTCTGATCTAAGATGGCTGTAGTCCGTTTGGGTTGAATGAGTTCGACAGTTGACTATTGTAGCCTAAAAGTAATTTGTACTTTATTGAAAAAATATTTTTTTGATTATAACGTTTTGTAAGTATTAAATAAAAAACCGTAAAATTATATTATAAAAAAAAGAAATACTACCGAAGGGCTTTTATTGACTGTAAATTTTAGTAAATTTAATTGTTGCTTTGTTAGTTTTAAGGGTGATTTACAACGATTTCAATCCAATCTCATTCGTGTATAAGATTGGATCGAAAAAACGGTTAAATGGCAACCACTGCGTTTCGATTCGATTACAAAAAAGTGACAGTTCGTTAGTAGATTTGGTTTTATAAAACCCATTCATAAAGACAGGTTAATCCAAGAATGCTTAGAAAGAGTCTTTGAAATATATTAACGAATATTAAAAAAAATAATAATAATTGCGATGATAAATTTTATTTTTGAATACAAACCCATTGACAGGCACGTCGCTTCCACTCCCACATGTCCCAAGAATAGTTCTTCTCCATGTGCCCATCAATCGGATGTGTGTCTGTTTGTATATCTTTATCTGATATTTTAGCTGTTAGTGAGGAAAACAAACAAATTATAAATGAACACAGTGAGTACATACATAGTGCACTCGTTATTGCTTAGGCGCGCTGTGAATGTCCCACTGCTGGGCTAAGGCCTCCTCTCACTTTTTGAGGAGGAGCATATTTCTCTTCCTATTTTAACGGCCAAATTGTCGGGTCATATTCCCAATAATTACGGCGAATTCAAATTCCTCATTTTCCCACTTATTTTGTTGCCATTTTTATATTATAAATTGACAATTAAGTGAAGAGTTCGAATTTCGTAAGAAGGAATAATAATAATTATTAGTTTTGCCTGATAGTTCTCAGTAAAAGCCTGGAGGAAAGAAGTTATCAGTGTTACACTCCCGTGCCTACTGAGGCAAACACGTGCAGCTGTTAGTCTAGCGTCTAATTTCTCTCCGCGTGTGTGCCATTCCCTCGGACTATGGGAGTGAGCCAATAGTATCTGGGCACTCACGCCGTAACTATATCATCTGTGTATTTGTAGTTTGATCTAAATTTCAGTATTTGTAAAGATCTAAACATGGAACTGTTATGTTATAACCTTTGGTCGTGAAACATTTACAAAATATACATACTTTTTGGTAAAACGCGTGTGACGAGGTTGTCTATAGTCTTCACGTCCTTGACTTCTTCCAATATATTCAGTAAATTGATAACATGTGGATTGTTTCGGGCGAACTCTAAAACTTCGTTGACGTACCTTTAATTAAAAACAATACAATAAAATAATTGTACACTAGACTGAATTCGTATATTATTTTAACTGCTTTGGATATAGAAAACAAAGACGCCTGTTGTCATTTTTACATGTTTTTATTAAACTTGCAACGTCTGTTAGTTTGTTGAGGTCAAATGTGGCAAGCTGAATTAGAGCCACTTTCTTTTTCTACGGAATTGAAATTTTACGTTGGTTTCGTGCAATTTCATTATACACCCAAGATTGACTCCAGGCGAAAAAACTCCTCAACGGTAAACAGCATAAATACGAAATTTTATAGGTATGTAAAAGCTTTTATTACTTTACAGTAACAGCCTGTTAACCAACTGCTGGGCTAAGGCCGAATCTTCCTTTTGAGGAGAAGGTTTGGAGCTTATTCCACCACGCTGCTCCAATGCGGGTTGGTAGAATACCCAATACCCTTACGATGTTTTCCTTCACCGTCAAGCACGATATGAATTATAAACGCAAATTAAGCACATGAAAATTCAGTGGTACTTGCCCGGGTTTGAACCCACGATCATCGGTTAAGATTCTCGTGTTCTATCCACTAGGCCATCTCGGCTATTTATATATTACTTTACGTGAGGAGCGAAATGATGACATTAATAATATCGCACTGATATAATAAATAAATGTTTCTTGTTCATAAGACAATTTTTCAAATGCTTATGTGATGGACAAATCGCCTATGTTTATACAAAAACTTCTATATTCAATTAAATAAATACCTTAACCGAGAAAAAAATCCACTACATAAAATTGACGTCAGACTAGCTAGCCGATTTACAAATAAACCACGGTTTGTGAAGCTCATTACTGTCAGACTTTTTATAACCAAGCAGATACATCCATTGGGACTAAGATTTTTATATACCCATTGAATTCAATACTTTATATTCTATGATTAAATAAACATTACCTTTGAGAATCTTTACTGAATCGAGTCGCCATCTTCACGCTGCAGAACCCATAGCGGTATCCTTTAGACTGGATCAATCCAACCTTCATATTGCTTGGTACCAGGGCTCCTACACTGAGACATAAGGCACAAAAGCCTAGAAACTAAAATATATAACAAAAATTAGGAATTATTTCTGAAACTTCACCGATGACCGCCGTTTCAAACCAACCAAGTAATACTGAATTTTCATGTGCTTGATTTGTATTCATAATTCATTTCAATCTCGGCGGTGAAGGACAACATCGTGAGGAAACCTGCATGTGTTTAATCGCTAAAATTCTGCCACATACATAT
This sequence comes from Nymphalis io, assembly GCF_905147045.1. NCBI lineage: Eukaryota > Metazoa > Arthropoda > Insecta > Lepidoptera > Nymphalidae > Nymphalis > Nymphalis io. The sequence goes on from NC_065912.1 coordinate 895,497, forward strand.
GTGAACTTTTAATAATGGAATATATTTTTGCAGTTAAACATACATACGAGGCATGCCTTTTAAGTTTTGTCGTTTAAAGAAAAAAACACAACTAGAACCTTATAGTACTTTTTATTGTTTTTAAAATTATTCAGCACGTAACTTAATACACTTTTCCATTTGTTCAAATCTGTTATTATAACATTTATTTCACTCTAAACTAGGATTGTTCAAAATGGCTGACTTGAAAGCGTCGACTGTTTCTTCACCGGACTGGAACCTTTGACCACGAAGACTTTTCTTAATTTTAGGAAATGTAAAGAAATCGTTAAGGCTTAGGTCAGGACTGTATGGAGGATGGTCAAGAATTTCTACTTTTTACTGCTTCAAATACTCAATCCTTTGACGAGCGCTGTGTGAGCTTGCGTTGTCGTGGTGCAGGATGATGCGTCGCTTTTAGTTAGATTTTCAAAGTTCGGCGATGACTTCTGGTAAACAAACTATGGTATACCACTCTGCGTTAACCGTTCTACGATCTTCAAGTGCAATAGTCACAACATGGCCGGTTTTTCCAACGAACGTGGCCACCATCTTCTTTGAAGTGCTTCGAGAACGAACAACTTTAGTCGGCTTTGGCTCGTCTTGAAAGACCCAGATTATAGATTGTTGTTTGGAATCAGGATCGTAGGCACAGATCCAAGATTCGTCACCACTGATGATGTCGTAGACGTAATTTAACTCTCCTCGGTTGAACCTTTGCAGATTTTTCTTACACCATCTGACGCGGGCCGCCTTATGATCGTCGGAAAGCAGATGCGGTATCCGACGGCAAACTAGCTTTCTCACACAAAGCGCTTCATGCAAGATCTTCTGAATGGTTGTCCCTGAGATGCCTAATAGAGCTTCTATCTTTCGATACGTCACATGACGATCTTCAAGCATTAGTTGCCTCACAGCAATGATGTTATCTTCAGTGAAGGCGGATTTTGGCGAGATTTGTTACTAACACTAGTATGTCCACGCTGGAATTCTAAATACCAGCGTTCGACAGTCCGCAGACATGGGGCTTCATCACTGAACACAGATGTTAGCTCTTCAAAACAACGAAGCCGTGTCAGGCCTCTTCTAAAGTTGTAGAAAATTATTGCACGAACATTTTCCTTAGAAAGATTCATTTTCGTACGTAACCTGACAGATTCAAATCGAGGCTGTGACTAAACAATAGCATTAATCCTAATACTTTCAACTGTTTTTAGATTCAAAATTTAAACACATTCGAATATAGAACAGTTCCAAATTCAAAATTGCCGGGAAATAAGGAAACGACAGAACTTAAAAGGCATGCCTAATACATATACTCTAACACACATACTTACTTATAATTAGACGTAATGCACTAAAACCATGTTTCCGACTTTTGGCTTTGCCAGAGTCAGGTATTTATTATTCAGAAATTCTTTGCTAACGCTTCTTCACACGAGAACTATAATTAACGATAACAAAACAAAAGTTCTGTTCCATTTTCAAACAACGCAAATTATATCACCAACAATGTATCAACGTGGTGGAATAAGCTATCAGCATCTTAAACATTAAGATTTATGAGCTATCATTGCTTTTAGTGTTACAAATTCCATTATAAATCCCCACAATACTTACCTGTATGTTTCTGTCATTCACAACAGTAAAGCTACCACCGTAAGCCACATAATTCTTCAGCGAGCCCAGAGTTATCCTGTCAGTGATACTGACTCGATCACTCATCCGATCCTGGTCAGTTACCACGTTCTTACCCTCCAGCATTTTGTCTATAATATGATAGGGTATCTTCATCTGATCTGAGATGTTACCAAGGATAGACATGAGCCGGTTGACAGTTGACATTAAGTACATTATATTTTGCATTGAACGCCATACTCTCCAGAGTTTTGTGAATAGAGGCTAAAAAATATAACGTTGTTTTTTTTCAATAAACGTCAAAATTCCGTCTAAATAATGTAGTACTCTCCAAGAGTATGTAATGGTAATGGCAACATCTATATGTTGCCATTATTATAATCATAATTCCTATGAATTAAAATATATGTTTTTCTAAAATTGCCTAATGGTTACGTTGATTTCAGAAACGGTATTTATTTCGGACATGTATTTTGGGCCCCGCCCTATTTGTTACTCGTGTGTTATATACAAGTTATTTAATAAATTATTATTATTATTAATATAACTTACGAAAACTGTAACAACCGGCACAGCAGCTTTATACTTTACTGTAGCATGTAATTCTTCCAGAACATGTTTTACTTTATCGACATAGTGGGTGCCATTTTGTACCATCGTTTCAACGTCTGATAACAATTTCCGAATATACAATTCGTATTGACGATTGAAAGCGAGTAATTCAAATATCTGCTTGTAGTTGTTTCTGTAAAGTATTTTAAGTAAAATTTGAATTCAATTTCGCAATATAGGAATAATGATAATTATAATATCCTGGGACATTATTCACACACAGTCATCTGATTCCAAACTAAGCAGAGCTTTTACTATGGAAACCAGACAACTGATATACTTCATATACTACTTTTCTTCTGTATACATATAATACACACTTATATAGATAATTAAATAAATAAGCTCCAAACCTTCCCCTCAAAAGGGAGAGGAGGCCTTAGCCCAGCAGTGGGACATTAACAGGCTGTTACTGTACTGTTACTGTACTATAGATAATTACACCCAGACTCAGGACAAACAGACATGTGTGCATGAAGCACACAAATGACTGTCTTGGCTGGAAATCGAACCCACTAGCTTTGGCATGAAAGGCAAGCCAACCACGCCAACCGGCTCCTCAAATGTATTTTTATGATGCGTTTTGCGTAATTTTAGTTAACATTTTTTATTGTGCCAATGTTTGTAGGAGGTGGTAACCACTTATCATGAGGTGAGCCATTTGCCCGCTTCTATAGTCAAAGAATCGTCGTTTGCCGAGCAGTGGGACATTTACAAATTGTTACCTGATTACGTACGCACAAAGCTAAACAATTTTTTTTTATTAAAAATTTAAAAAAAAAAAAACGAATTTTTTGTTTTATTAATTTAACAAAATGGACAGTCTTACTCAATTGAATACTTACTCGGTCAATTCCGAGTTTGTTGGTATATCGATAATAACGTTTCCCGTTTCATCTTGTATTGTTATTGTGTCCGCTATCGCCGATGTCAAGGAATTGACTCTTTGCATAACCGTTATCAGGGAATTTGATAATGAAGCCAAACATGCCTTCCCGGCGTCCACCAGATTGAATGGTACTGAGGAAAAAGAAATCTATTAAAACGAACACAATTAAGAATACTAATTTGTATAGTCAAAGCCAACCGACAGCTCCATAACTTATAAGGCTTCGGACCCTGACGTCTTGGATTCAAACAAACAGTAAATAAGTTCCACTGTCACTATACTTACGATCAGGAATCCCTTCGCCCCCTTTTTTACAATCTCTATTAAACAGCCTGACCCCGGATGTTATTTGCACTAGATCTATTAACTGTGCCATTTTCTCTGATCTCGGCAAAGCTATAAATATTTTAAGATCCTCGAGTGAGAAAACGCTTTCTAAGGCTGCCACTCCTTCTTTCAAGGTCTAGAAGAAAAATAAAAGAGACGTTTTTTTCATGTGAAACGAAATTTGTATAATTTTTTTTTTTTTTGAGTTGATGGTACCTACCCAGACGAGCTTGCACAAAGCCCTACCACCAGTAAAATCGAGGTCGGTCGTTGACTTACATTTTGGCAAATAATGACCGCTTTAATCATAAACAATATACATACATTGTAACACTTTATATGATTACTACTTTCATCACATAAGTATTCAATGATTTACGATAAGCGTTACAAGAAGTAGGAGGTCAAATTCTAACAAATTGACACTATCGAAATCGTATCGAAACGTAATCGTTTAACTGTTCCTATTCTAATGAAACTACAATCCAGTTGATTGATTGAAGATTCGATCGAGAAGTAGGATCGGAATAGAATTGGGAACGTATCGTTACCATTGTAAATTGGTAGAATTATTACCAATACAGAATATTATTATAATGTACATACCACAATAGACCCCGGGTTACCAAGTCCGCTGGATAGAATAATGTATATCGATATCTTTCTAAATAATTTCTTTACAGCCGTATCATCTTCAGTAACAGGATCCTCTTCGAGTATTTCATTAATAAGTGGTCGAAGACATTGGTCTATAGAGTCTAAATGTTTGTCGATAAGATTTTGTAATTTGTCGTAATTCATTCGCATTATGAATTGCATTTTTAAGGTGTTTATTGAAGTTTCGCTGCCTGTTCATAGAAAGAGACGGTTTATGGAACATTTATTTATTTATTTAAATACTTTTTTGACCACCATACATTGTGTAGTAGGACAAAAGGCGGACTTAATGCGTAAAGGCATTCTCTACCAGTCAACTTTTAGGCTAAGCAGAAATTTGTTTCCACACTGGGCTATCTCACTGTACCTCGATACTTGAACTGTTTACTTACAACAATTCAAGTATCGAGGTACAGTGAGATAGCCCAGTGTGGAAACCATGTGTTTCTTAGTACTTTATACTATTGCGTTCTGGTTTGTAAGGCGAGTGAACCGGATTAATTACAGGCACAAGGAATATAACACCTTAGATAGAAAGGATTAAAAACTGAATCAGATGAACCATTTGTGCATCTGCCCACCTAAACAGAATAAAAAAATAATAAAAAACTTACTGGTAAGCATATTGACACAGTCATTCACGAAAGTCTCTAAATTGTTTCTACTAATCGTTTTAGAGAACATCCGTCCGTACTTTGGATTCAGTAAAAGTAAATCTATTAAATAAATGACGAAATCTGTATCAACTATAACGTTTTGTGATTGACAATTTCGCGTTATTTCGTTCGCCATGTTTTTAATAACATTTTCATCGCACGCCATTTTAGTAAATTATATGAAATAAATATTTTTATTATAAAATGATGTAGGAACAATGCAATTATAAAAATGTAAATTTGATTTATCAATGTCGCTATGGTAACGTTTGAACGATGGTACGTCACTCGGGCATTTTTTTCCATGTTTATCTGTAGTTCGTTTGGTAATATATAATATACATATACTAATTGACCCGGCAAACGTTGTTCTGACATATAAATTATATCTACTAAATATTTTGATTTTTAAATAAAAAGTAACGAATTTATTAAAAAGTAACGAAAGTTTGTGGGGATGGTATCTATGATAGAAAAAGAAAAGGAGCGTTGTAGACGATGACCGCCGATAAAAACAAAAAACACCAACCATTAATTTTTTCAATTCAATGTACTTCATTAATGTAATGTACATATTCATTGTTTCATTAAAAGTTAAATGTAAATTGAAAAAAGTAATATATTTTTATCCTAAAGTAGTTAATTAATTTCGAAGAGCAATTAAGTGTACGATATTTTTTGTCAGTCCGTCTTTAGCCAACACAAATAAGCTCGATGGTTTGCCCGCCCGAGAACAGACAAATGGCTCACCTCATGTATAATTGTCCGTGTGATAAACATGGTGTGCCCAAAACGCTAGAAAAAATCTAAGCCACAAACGGACATCGTTTGGCCTTGTGACTTATTGATTGTCATTATACATATATGCATAAAGCACCACCCTGCGAATATTTTCATGCGTTTAATTCTTTTTGTTTTCTTAGGTTATGTCTACGGATTTTGTGTGTAAGTGGTGGCTCATTGTACATTCGTCCCACATTATGAGAAAGAACTTTTGAAAAAGGTGGTCCGTAATTTAGTCCGATATTAAGCCGGAACAAATATTTTTGAAATATTTTAATATTTTACACAACTCGAGATGATTTATTTTACACAAACTTAGTCTGTTCAAAGGTGGCGCTGCTAACAGAATTCAAATGGAATTAAGTTTTACTTATTGAATTAAATAATTAAATTTGATTCAGAATAATGATATTATTTCTAAAGGATTTTATTTTGAATATTGTCAAAGTAATTTAAGCTCTTTAACAATAAATTAAACATCAAAAATGTCTTTAAAAGTTTCAAGCAATCAAAACAGATTCTACTATAAATTAAATATTGTTATAATTGCTTGATAAATAATGGTCATTGATTCTGTTTTTTTTTGACGCTAAGCATATGATTATACTGTCATAGTAAACACTCGAGTATATTGAATGTATGTAATGTAAGTATACTTGAATTAATTTACATAATTTATTATCTTATTTTTCAAGATTACATTATTTACACTTCCTACAATTTCGGTTTCTTGACATTCCTCCATAAAATTGCGATGAAGGCACGATATAATTGCAACGAAGTCCTTTTCCAATATTTTTTCGTGTGCGAATGGACTTCAGGAACAACCTTTCTACTGGATACGTGCCGATGAGCAAACCGTTCAATGATGACATGCTCACATGCACATTTTCGTTATTTTGTTGGATTTGGTCGTCTGTTCTTTCTGCCAACCTTTTCAATATTATAAAACACGTTTATATTTCTTATCAACTAAATAAATCGTTAAATATTTTGCAAATATTTCAATGACAAAATGACGTGACGCTTCTCGTGTATGACGTAGAAAAAAGTTCGATGAGGTTCATATCAAAATGATTACAAAATGGAATTATGGGTTAGGAGGGTGAAAATTTGGGGTTAAATGTATTTTTTGATGGTAAATCAAAATGAAATAGATACAAATAAAAAAAAGGAGCCGTTTCGGAGGAGTTTGACCACAAAAATCCTGACACGAGATTTTTATATATTAGATATAACTTCTTTTCTCATATATATCGGAGACTCGTTATTTTCACGGTCGCTCATTGTGGGGCGTCAGCAGGGATCCGGGCGAGAAATAAATACTTCGTATGTTCCAAAGTAATTTTTATTACACAGTGTAGGTAAATCACAACACAACTTGACTCTAAATACTTTTCAATATACACAGTACAGTTCCTAGGCTAGTGTTGCTTATTCAACCGATAGTACCGTAATGAATCCTCTAATACAGAGTGCACGTTCTTTTATTAACGTTTACCCTCTCCAATCTAGGCTCTGTACACGTCACTTTGACGTTTGTGTATCGTTGATATTCCGAACTATTGACCCGGATGCGACACGGCCATCCTGTGTTACACGCGTCCTCGTGTGTTAATCTGGAACAAAAGCAAATACCGCACAGTATCATTCACGCTCGGCCCTATCTGACCACTCTACTAAAATAACTGAAATAAAAGTCTTGTGTCATCAAATAATTTTTATTCTAAACACAAATTCTATAACAACATTGAAAGATTACACAAACGAAAATAAGTGATTGACTACTGCTGCAAAGTTCTCCCCGTACAATTTCATGTACACAGTAACTAAATCATCCCTGTGACCGTGAAATCGACACATACGCACGTACACATAAGTCAACCCTGTGACTACAAGTGTTCAATGACAGTCATCCCTGTGACTCAAATCAACAGTCATCCCTGTGACTCAAATCAACAGTCATCCCTGTGACTCAAATCAACAGTCATCCCTGTGACAGACTGAAACGCAACACAAAATCAACATTCATTCTTCTAGAGTACTTGCAGCAATGTCAGTTGAAGGTTCTGAAACTTTTTCAGTATCACATATCGGTAAATCACATTTTTCATTTAAATCAATGAATACTTTAGCTCCTGGCATTTTTCTAACCCTATTATGCGCGTACTTATAGGTTCGTTTGGAATTCAAGTTTGGAAGCCTTCAACAGGTAGCGGTCACCATCCAAAACTTCTATTATCTTAAATGGGCCCTTGAATTTAGGGTCTAATTTGGTTTGATTTCTTTCTTCGTTTTCAATTAATACAAACTCGCCTACTGTAAATTTATTAAGCTTTGCCTTTGTACTATTAAACCTTTCCCTATCATATTCAGCCGATTTTCCTATATTGTTAGCTGCGCTTTCTCTTAGTGCGTCTAAATCAATGGACATTTCGTCATTTTGTACGTCGCTGGTCATCAATGACAGTGGCCTGGCTACCCTACCGATCATAAGCTCGAGTGGTGAGCACTTAGTAACCCTATTGATAGTACAATTGAGAGCTAATTGCACGTCTCCTAATGAATCCTGCCACGATTTTTCAGAGTTAATCTCTACTGCCGTAAGCATCGACTTCAGTACGCTCATGACTCTTTCAACCTGCCCGTTCGCACGAGAAGAGCCGGTGGCAATTAAATGAAGGTTTATATTTTTGCTATCACAAAATTCCCGAAATTCTTTGCTCGCAAAACACCTCCCTTGGTCAGCGATGATACGAGTGGGTGTTCCAAAAAGTGCTACACTATTTGTTACCGCTTGAATACTACTTTTTGTGTCAATATTAGCAGTGTGATATAATAAAACGAATTTTGTGAAGGCATCAATTACAACAAAAGCGTACTCTTTTACATCATTTTTCCCGCTAAGTTTGCCTGTGGCGTCGATGTGAATAGTATGCCAGGGCGACGTAACCTTAGGTATGGGGTGAAGTTCGGCTTGTATTTTACCTGATCGAGATTTAGCTACCTTACATGTTACACAGCTATCTACAAACCGTTTTACATAGCGCGACATTCCCTCGAACCAATAATGATCATACGCTTTCTCGAGCGTTTTCTCCCACCCAAGGCGAATAAGGGAATCATGAATGTTATTTATGACCGACCATTTCAATGCATGTGGTACAATCGGAAGACACCGTGGAAGACACCGTACCGTTACGTTGTACCTTTCTGTGCAGAATACCGGATCTAAGGACATATGTATTGGCTAAACTATCTTCCAACCTACCGTTATTCAATCAATCAATCAATCAACAGCCAATCGTTGTCCACTGCTGAACATAGGCCTCTCCCAAGGTGCGCCAAAGCTCCCTGTCCTCCGCCTTCCGCATCCAGTTGGTGCCCGCCACCTTCTTAAGGTCATCGGTCCACCTGGCTGGAGGGCGCCCTACGCTGCGCTTGCCGATTCGCGGTCTCCACTCTAGGACTCGTCTGCTCCAACGACCATCGGTCCTACGACATACGTGACCAGCCCACTGCCACTTCAGCCTGCTAATTTTGCAAGCTATGTCGGTGACTCCGGTTCTTTTCCGGATAATCTCATTTCTGATCTTATCCTTCAAAGATACTCCGAGCATAGCTCGCTCCATAGCACGCTGAGCGACTTTGAATTTGTGGACTAGTCCCGCAGTTAGTGTCCACGTTTCGTTATTCATATCATCGATAATTTTGATTATTTCGCTATCTTGCTGCTGTTCAGCGGCTAACCAATTTGAAGAGAGCTCGACTATATTTACTCGCTTGTGCTCTACTTTACTACAAGGGCGACTATTGTTCGATGACGATGGTAAAGGGTTTCGAGACAAAAAGTAAGCATGTGCCATGTGTTTGCCCGGTCTATATTCGACATCGAAGTCAAAACATTGAAGATAGGACCACCACCTATGCACTCTAGGCGTCAAATCCACTTTACGTTGGGAAGACTTTAATGAATTACTGTCCGTCACTACCAAAAATTTACGTCCATGCAAGTATTGTATTGTATTGAATCTTAACCGATGAACGTGGGTTCAAACCCGGGCAAGCACCTCTGAATTTACATGTGCTTAATTTCTGTTTATAATTCATCTCGTGCTTTTCGGTGAAGGAAAACATCGTGAGGAAATCTGCATGTGTCTAATTTCATCGAAATTCTGCCACATGTGTATTCTACCAACCCGCACTGGAGCAGCGTGGTGGAATAAGCTCCAAAACTTCTCCTCAAAAAAGGTAGAGGAGGCCTTAGCCCAGCAGTGGGACATTTACAGGCTGTTACTGTTACTGTAAGTATTGTCTAAAATGTTTGATAGCATTTACGACAGCGAGTATTTCCAATTCGTATGAATGGTATCGTGATTCCGCGGGAGATGTACGTTTGCTAAAATAAGCTATGACATGACGTTTATTGTTATGAATTTGAAATAAAATAGCGCTGTACCCCTCTGAACTTGCGTCTGTATGAAGTTCTACAGGGAGACTAGGACTAAAGATTTTTAAAATCGGTTCATTAGTCAATATTGAAATTACTTTTTGTCTGATTTCTTCATGCTCAGGTTTCCAAATGAAATTGCCTTTGAGGGATGTTAATCTATAAAATGGAGCCATTAAACACGCAAACTGTGCAACAAATTGTCGAAAATAAGAAGCTAATCCTATGAATTGCCTTAATTGCGTAACGGTTTCAGGAGGTGGTAATGCAGTGAGTGATTCTATTTTTCGCTTATTTGGTCTAACATTACCGTTTTCTACCTCATAGCCTAAGAACTCAATTTTAGATTTAAGAAAAGAGCATTTTTTAGAATTTAAAGAAAACCCGGACTTGGTGAGAACTTCAAGGACGGTATTAAGTCTGTCAAGTCCCTGTTCTTCCGATTCAGTCTGAATCATGACGTCATCAACGTAAACAATGACGTAATCACGTGCCAAGTTTCCTAATGCATTTACGATAGCACTTTGAAATACAGTTATAGCATTCTTCAAACCAAAAGGCATAGTCAGATATTCATATTGACCATCAGGATTACGAAGGCCGTACGCTCTATCGATTCCTCATGGCATGGAATTAAATGGAATCCACTAGCACAATCGAGTTTAGTAAAGAATTTGGCTCCTTGTAAACGTGATATTAAATCAGTAATGATGGGGAGGGGATAGCTATCAGAAATGGTATTTTCATTCAGTTCCCGGTAGTCAATACACATCCTGTCGGACCCGTCCTGTTTTTTAACTAACAAAGCTGGGCTAGCAAAAGGCGAACAGCTTGGCCTAATTATATTTGCCTGTAAAAGTTCGTCAACTTTATTTCGCATAACGTTACGTTCCTCAACCGATAACCTATAAGGACGTCTTTGAACCGTTTTGCTCGGATCCTTTAACCGTATCTCTAATTCACCTGTCATGACGCGTGTAGTAGGCATACCGGTTACAAAATATTTCGAATAACGATTTAATATCTTTAAAAGTTGTGATCTATGTTCAAAGGGTATATCTGTATCGATACATTTAAAATCAGGCCAAGAGTTTTGGATAGTGCAGCTATTAACAACATTATTTTTTAACAATTGAAAGCTAGTACTCGTCATCACAATCGAAAATCCTAAATTCAAAATTTCACGACCAATCATTATGTCACTGCGTAAATAAATATCAGGTAAAACATGTAACAACAATTCTAATGAGTGCTCATTAATCATAACTTTAGCTAAAATTTGTTCTGTTGATTTTACACTGCTTTGGCCAATACCAGTTAACGAAACAATATTACAACTACGTTTTCCGCTAAACTTCGTAGCCAAACTTTCCTTTATTAATGAACACCATTACCAGAATCATAGTGAAAATTATAAGACTCACCGCGATGTTGAAGGTATCCAGTAGGAGGTTCTACTACGCACAGGTCGACACGACGCTCGGCCGATGTACTAGCGCTGGTGTTGCCACCGCGGGAGCCAGTTCCTGCAGTACAGCGGCTTGCCACATGTCCCAATACTCCACACTTGAAACATCTGATGCTCGTTGATTTTTCTACACGATGAGAAGTGGAAGCCACGTCAGTCTTCACAGGAGATTTTGGCTTGTAGTTTTTGGGCTTCGATCTACACTCAGCCTGCCGGTGACCCAATTTCCCACAGCCAAAACACTTTAATGTAGGCTGCTTGTAAAATTTTGCTCGCTTGCTATCAGTTGTTGACAACGCCTCTGCTGCAGGAGCTTTTCGCTTTTGATACGAGAAAGCCTGCAATTCTTTTTGTAGTTGCTGGCGGGAAGTAATTTCCGTTGTAAAAGCAAGACGTTGTAATCGTGAGTCGTGTTGAGAAATGTGCGCTAGGGCGGTTGCTACGGCGATCTGTTCTTTGGTGCAATCTTTCCAACGGCTCATCAATGAGGTAATAATCCGACTCGCGCATGCAGCTAATGACTCGTTGTCTTTTAATTTTTCACTATTTAAGTTAATGAGGGTACCTGCACATGTGTCTGTAGATATGAATCTTGCAGTGAATAGGTCCTTAAATTCCGGCCACGATATCCCAGGGTATGACATATGTGACAACCATGATGATGCGGTACCTTTCAGAGCCTTGCTAATGACAACAATGAGTTGACCGCCACGTGGTGGGTTGTCTTCGAAACAAATATTCACTGTTGCACACCAAGATCTCGCGTCACTTTCTTCTTTATCAGGTTTGAATTCCGGTAGAGTGAAGCGACGACTTGATTCATGCGGTCGTAGCGTAGAGATCAGCGCCATCATATTTTGGTTCTGTTTTTCAATAAGTTGTCGCCATAATTCTTCATAATTTAGCGGTTTCTCAGCCCGTCGAGATCCCACTCCTGATATCGGAGACTCGTTATCTTCACGGGCGTCAGCAGGGATCCGGGCGAGAAATAAATACTTCGTATGTTCCAAAGTAATTTTACTACACAATGTTAAATCACAACACAACTTGACCCTAAATACTTTTCAATATACACAGTACAGTTCCTAGGCTAATGTTGCTTATTCAACCGATAGTACCGTAATGAATCCTCTAATACAGAGTGCACGTTCTTTTATTAACGTTTACCCTCTCCAATCTAGGCTCTGTACACGTCACTTTGACGTTTGTGTATCGTTGATATTCCGAACTATTGACCCGGATGCGACATATATAATAAATGAACCAGTACAAGTAATAACTTATCATTTATTTATTTTTATTATACCTGACGAAGTTCCGGATGTCGTATTATTTTTAAAAATAATGACGTCAGCAATGCTGACGTCATCTTCATTACAATCTTCGTTATTCATAGTAGTAATAATTAAACACTACAACTTCTTCCAATAAACCTTTTATTGAATGAATGTAAATAACAGAGTAGAGCTCCGCACTACTCGGCTACTTGTGCCGGACTACCACGTGTAAAGACCACTACTCGTATTTATACCAAACTCGAGAGTGGGGAGCTTTACAAAAATAATCATAAAACATTTTTATAAATTGTGAACATGAACTTAACCTTTTTAAAATAATGACTAGTAATTATAATTTAAAATAATAATTTTAGAATATTAATTAAATGAAAAGTTTTTATGAAAACATAATTAGACAACGAAAACAAATCATCCCAAATGAATGATTCATTTGAAATGATTTGTTTTTACTAAATAATTGTAACTAGTTTTAAGAGTCACAATATCTTAAGTAACTTAAGCAAATAACTTAAATAAATGATATTGCGCCGATATATTCTTAAAGTTTTAGGATCTTAATAAATCGAATTAAACAAAATATTATATTTTTTAATTCGGTGGAAGTCTTAAGTTCTTTTTTTAATAAAGAGCGGTCAAACTTTTTTTTTAATCACAAAGTAATACCAATTACAATACAAGAAATCGATTGTTATTAAATCAGATGAAATAACAAAATATGTGATTAATAAATATATTAATTAAAGTACATAAATATTTCTAACATTCATATTCTATAAAAGCAGGGAATCTTACATAACCGATGGTTCCGCGCTCAAGCCCGGGCAAGCATTGCTGATTTTTCTTTAATTCATCTATTGCTTGGCGGTGAAGGAAAACATCGTGAGGAAATCTTCATGTTTCCACCAACCAGCAATGGAATAAGGTTGGACCTTATTCCATTGCTGGTTTTTACCTTTTCCTCAAAAAATGAGAGGAGGTTATTGATCATGACTCGCACGTCACCTAGCCGGCAGTTTCTAATATAGTCATCGATGTGTCGCTCCCGTAGTAATTAATTTCGAAATTATAAGTTAGGTTCAGGAGTTGAAAAAACCTTATTCGTTATATATACATTTTATTCAGCAAAATAATAATTTCTTGTGTATGAAAGATTCGCGTGCATCAGAATGACTGTACAAAATGACAGATCATCTTTAAAATCCTACCAGCATTTAGTACCTTTGTTTAAATATTTAATACCTAAATCATTAACAAAAAAAAAAAAAAAATCACTGGCCATTTATAATTTCCGCAAAAATGTCCCGTATTGTGCAATTGTTTTTACACTACCATTATGTACCTAAACACACGTTTTTTAGATTACTAACTCAAAAAATAAAGATAATATTAGCGAAATAAAAAAAAAATAGTGTACAGACCGCTCTTACCGCGGAGGTTCGTTCTGATGCACACGAAAGATTCAATATAAGACTGTTAGAAATTTTGCGAATCATAAAACATGAACTAATGGGGGACAAAGTAAATAAAACAAAGAATAATTGCAAGTCTTTTATTTCCTAGAAATCCCTCTGGGATATACGCATACAACCTTCCAATCTAGCGAACTAGATTTTCACAAATCTTTTTTTATGTTAGGTAAAGATTCTATACATTATTCATATAATAATTAACACCTTTTTCTTTGATTCTAGAAAATTCTATTTTAAATTTAATATGGAATGCGATTTAAAAATGTTTAAATATATTAAAATTGCATTATCATTCAAAATATTAACTATTGATGATAAAAAATTCCCGTTTAAAAATGGCCGCGCCATTACCTTCCAAAATATCTTATATGTATTAATTTCTTCACAAAGAAATAATACAAAAGACATTTTGAGTAAGTCAATAGCAGAAATCTAATTTAATAGTAACTGTGATGTATGTTGAGAAAAAAGTGTTAAATATATTGTTATCAAGTCAAAAAACATTCACCCATTCATTGTTAACACCTAACAAAGTACGATCATCCATAAGCAATCTTAATTAAACTTATCTAAGTAGATGTTTGAAAAACTCTTCACTTATTTAATCTTAATAATCTTACGTCAAATTATAATTAGGATAATTTTATATTTAATACGAGAAATGCATTATAGAATGCACGAATATGTAATTTAGATTAAATCTAAAAAAATATAAATTGTACACATATCAATGTACACCTTTACGATACATACTTATATACCACTCCGGTTTTACCTGACAGCTCATTATCACGGCATGTTAACTCTGGTCTGTCGATACAAATAATAACTAAAATATATTTTTCCATATCAATAATGTATTTAATTGTACTTGTAATAAGTTACCATAATAGTCCAAACTTAGGGCGTCTACTAGTAGAAGCTATTGAAGTTCCACTATACACCTTCTGACTCCATCATAAAATCAGCTTGATATAAATATTACAAATAGGTTAAAATCCACTTCTTGTAATATTTACCTTCTCCTCAAAAAGGGAGATGAGGTCTTAGCTCAGCAGTGGGACATTTACAGGCTGTTACTTAATATTATATGTGCTAAAAGGCATGAATACAAGCAGGCATATAAAACCAGAGTACTATATAGGGATATGTATAACACACATCGCGATTGTTAATAGTAGGGCACTTCCATTCACTCTGATTAATTGGTGTCAAAGAAGCTGCCAATTTCGTCCCTTAAAATATCACAATAAAGTATATTATGAATTTAAAATTATAATTTTATCGTACACCATGATACACCAGAGATCTATAGAAAATTAGTCTATATTCGCATTGAACATTTATCGGCAAAAACTATTCAGACTGTATATAATAATAGTGCAATCGTTCAACCAATATAAAATACATGATCAGACGTGTCTATATTGATAGAATATATTATGTAGTGATAAGTCTTGGCGCGGTTTTGCAAAACGCTACAAAAGTCAAAATGATTTTTATGTCATTTTTTTTTTTTTATATTTTTCGTTAGTCTTTTCCTTTCCAACGCATCCTCTTTCTATTTGTATAATTTTACTAAAAGATAACTCATATTTTTTATGAATGGAAATTTAAAAAACATTTTTAGTTTTTTTTTTTTTTTTTAATAAGTTATTAGATTAAACAATTTTATCGATATCTCAAAAGTCGTAAGTGAGATTAAGGGTTTTTGCAAAACTGCGTCATAAATATAACTTACAATGATTACTAGTTTACTCATCAAGGAAATGCGTCTTTAGGTATTTCATCATACCGAAAGTGCGAAATCTCTTCGTTCCGATAACTTTGTACAGAGCGTCATCGCAGATGGCGAACTGTTTGTTGTTGGGGTCATAGAGATTCTTCTCTTTTATGATGGTCCAAACCCTCTTGACGACTTCATGTCGTGGCATCTCATCCTGGCCCATGAGTTCAGCCAGCGCCGGGGACAGCTTGTAAGCGCGCGTGTAGCCGCCTCCTTTACCGCGACTGCCGGCCTAGAATAATATTACATATGTATTAACAAACTTGTAATTCTGTTAAGTGGTCTGTAGGAAGGCAAGGAAGCAAATATAAATTAAGATTTAGGATGGTATGGATAAGGCCACTGCCTTGAGACAATTGTTTCATTCCTATAGAGCACACCATTTAACAAAGTTATTAATGGTTTATATTGTTGTTAAAACTAATTTTACTAATTTCTATTGTGAAAGCAACTGTATCTACCTTCTTAGGTTTAGCAGCTTTCTCCTTCTTCTTGCCCCAATCACTATCAGAGTCTTCTGATCCCTTCTTCTTCTTGCCTTTCTTCGGAGCTGGCTTCTTTTTCTCCTCCTATAATTTGAAATATAATTTAATATACATCATTATTACAACTACTAAAATTAAAACCATATGATAACATCTTAGAAATATATATTTGGAATTTGGCAAACTTTCCGATTGTATCAGTTTTTCTAACATTGGATTAGGAGGGAATAGCGAATATCACATATCGCTCACTTGCGACGATAGTGTGACATCTCAAAAACCTCGATTTTGCACGAAACGATTTTTAAACTTTCAATTTACCCTACTTTTTCATTATTGCACAGATGATGTAATACTGTAAGAGCGTGTTTTACATCCATCAATGTAATGTTTCTTTGAATTAGACCGTGTAGTGCGATTTAATTTTAGCATCAATAAAAGCTCTGGCTGCATTTTTCAGTGCATCATCTATGCATTTTTTTGTGCATGATTCGATTGACATCAACGATTATTTTTAAGCAGATAGACCTTTTGTTTCTTTATTTTTCTTTTTAATACACTTTTACGGTTCGATTTATTTTATTGAAGCTGGTGTTCCGTTCTTATCAACTCTGGCATAATGGTAAGCTGGTTTCACCTTTTCCATAGAATGAACTATAAATGAGCAATGCTTTTCAATATTTCCCAAATTCCATTGATTATTTAGGTGTTGTCGTTAGACGTGAATTATACTGGCTCAACATTTCTTTGCAAGTTGGCTTAAGTTCAGTTCAGTCATATCTTTCTTGGTTTTAGATGATCAGTTGGGATTACCACTATTTCTTTCTTTTTCTTCTGGCAATTAATTCCCTATCTTGGTCTTTCTTCCCTTTTTCTTAGGTTTATACATCATTTCAATGACGCCAGGGTCAATTAAAAGTGGGGATGTTTTCTATAATAGCATTCAAAGTTCTGTTGTGGTGTATGACATTTATTATATTATTTAGTACATTTTCTTTTAAAGCTGTTATATTTTATTTGTAGGCTGACCTTTCTTGATTTTGATTGCTTGCTTGCAAATTTGCTTTTGTGCACCTTGTCGTAGAGATGTCGGTTAGTTCGTCTAAAGTAAATGTAAAATTTGGTTTTTCTTGTACGTCTTGGTAATCCGGGTCTTTCACTGAGTCATCGATGTTTGTAAAAACGCATAAGCAGAAAGTAATTTGTTCTATATTCGAGTTAAGTTATAACTTACATTGAAGTTTGTACCAACTTTCGTGGAATTACTTAATGATAATTTCACGACGGGGGCTATAAGTTTGAAATGTCTCTTGATTCTCTGAAATTGGAGGATAAACACGAGTACAATATAATAGACAGGTACCAACATTTTCTCGAAATATTTACCTACCTTTTTACTACATAATTCAGGGCCAGCTAACTCTGAAGTTTTTTTTTCATATTTTACAAAAAGCACTATGATAAAATAATACATTACATTGTCAAAAAGAAAAAAAACTATCAAAATTATACTTACTATTTTACCAAAACGGTGATAACTTTGATTATCAAGTTGTTCGCAAAAACCGCAAGCACTTCACACTAGCACTAACAGGGCTGTAAGACAACTGAGCTGTCACTTTTTTAAAGTCAACCAGAACGCTGAATGAGATAGTGCACACTGTAATATTTGAAACTCTCTCTCTCATAGCTCTGCCATTTTTAGAGCAAAAAATATCACATTTTTGCAGATAATAGATCGCGATAAGGCGATTCCGAATTTCTATAAAACCAAAAATCGATTTCTTTGAAATATCACACTGTCGTTGCAAATGGATGATATAAGTCCACTGCAGTTTGCTAGTCTTCCTTGAAAATGGACGTAGCTTTCCAATTTAAAAATAATGTATGTAATGTGTAGATTAAAAACACAATAGACTAAAATAAGTTTAGTTATTCTCACAAAAATTGGAAGATTAATAATTATAAATACCTCAGATTCACTATCATTTGTGCCATCTTCTTCTTCCTCTTCAGAACTCTCCTTTCTAGCTTTCTTTGAAGATGCCTTAGCAGCTGGTGCCGCGCGTTTGGCTGGCTTTTTCTCCTCTTCCTAAAAGTTAGTAAAACAAGGGAATTAAATCACATAACTAATAAAACTGATAAATTTTAAAATATATGAGCATTTTATAGAGCTTGTATGTATTTATAGATATTGGGTGAAATTGGGTAATTGAATATGTCTATAAAATAGTTTGAATATTTGAATAATATAAGAAATAAAAACTGGAATAAACTAGTAAATTTTTTTTGAATTTTAAAAGTGATAGTTTCTTTTATTTACCTCCTCTTCTTCATCTTCGTCTTCCTCTTCTTCTTCCTCATCAGAACCCTTACTGTTCACGAAGTCCATGACGAGTTGATCAATCACCTTTTTCTTCTCGCTCAGATCAGTATCGAAAACCTTTTCCAATTTCTGGATGACCTTCTTAGTCGAGGTCTTTGCTAGGTTCGCGTTTTTGAGGATCTCTGTAAAAAAAGATATTAAGCACTATAAATCACTTTAAGTAAAACATTTGTTTAGTTTTAAGTGTCTATATTGGCCTAAAACAAACTACTTCACAATACATATCCCTAACTATATTTATATATACATATATATATATATATATATATTATTATTATTTTTATATATATTTGTATCTGCAATCAACTCCTCGGTTTAAATTAAATTGGATATTAAGCTTCCAAAACCTTGACTGTATATGAAATAAGTAAATTGCTGAATCCTTACCAATATTATAAATGCGAAAGTGAGCTTGTTCGTTACACTTTCACATCTTAGCTACTCAGACAATTATCATAAAATTTTTGCATGCACATTGTCAAGGATATAATCTGAATATTAATAAAATAAACACAACAAAGAAACTGATAATACTTTATATAAATATATGTACAGTAATACTTAATATAAATAATATTCTACACAATTTTATTAAATTGAACAACTCATAAGAAACAATAGATTTATTAAAGTAAATAACACCAAAAATACAGCATACTTATTAATTAATTGTTATAGTTATGTTAAATTATGAGTTTAATTAAAAATAGTCTATTTCACTTTGAGGTAAAATTACACAATAAATAATTATTCGTATTTAACAATATATTTAAATAAGTATAAATGTAAAACAAATAAAATTTATTTTAAGAATTATTGTATGATAATGTAGTTAAATATCGTAAAAATAGCTTAAGTACATTCATAATCGATATTTTATCATAAATTATAATAGTATTATTGAGAAAAGATTAAGGAAAGAAATATAAATGATAATTCGGCTATAAGTGTCATAATGCATTTCCCGCCATTTGCTATTTAATCGATAACAAAGCATCAGGACGAAAATATGCACAAGTATAACCACAATCGACTTATATTGTAAATAAAGTTACAAAACAAATACTTATTTGAGCCAATAAATGAATAATGAGATAATTTTATGTGCAATACAGTTAGACGGTGCAAGTTCTGCGTCTAATGTTCGTATTTTTGTATGGCGTTTCTGAACGAGGCCGCGCAACATGGCGTCTTAAAATAAATTGATAAAACATTCAGAAAATATCAAAAATGTCTGTTACTAAAGCGTAATGAGCAAAATGCTTCGAATAAAAACTGTTCTGATAATAGATGCGCGTCTTATTTAATATAAAACCATTTATAAAAGCAAGCCCTTTTAGCGTTCCATACGTGGAGCATCGATGTTGGAAGTTACGCGTTGCATAAAAATAAACCACCAGTGGGTAGACCTAAATAGGAGGTTTAAAATAATGGCGTATATATCAGAAGATCCGCACTATATGCTGAAACAACTTTCACTTGAAACATTTTCGTATGGATGTCCTACTATCAGAGATATTTCAATTAAAGGATAAAAAAATCAAAGTTCCTTTGAACATTTATAGGAAGCCATTACGTGAAGCCCGGGCAGATATGCTTCATAGCGATTTTATATTTATTTTGCTTTGTTAAATAGATTGGAGTGTCAAAATGATGATAAAATATTATGAGTATAATAATCAACTTACTCGCGATTTCCTTTTCAAGATCTTCTTTACTAACATCTGCCATTTTCTTGGAACAAGTAGATTCGGCCAGCAACACAAGGAGGCACAGCCACACAATAATATACCTACGCGCTAGATGCTACACGGCGTCCCAACGAAAGTAGCCGAACAATGATTCGGATGTTTTCGGCTTATTTTCATGCGCCAATAGGATCTAAGGATCAAATTCATAAAATATGCGTTCGTTCATCGTTAAAATATTAACATAACATATTTTGATAAAATATGTTATGGATTATGGTATGTAATAATTAGAAAAAATACAATACTACGTTTTACATGTAAAAAATATTATTATGATATACTATTTTATATAAATTCATTTTCTATGTTATTTTCTAGATTATATTTCTATAGAATAGAATAGAATATGATTTATTGTATAACAAAAGAGTTACAGAACCATTTTAAAAACAAACATATAAAAAACGAAAACTATTTTATACAAAATATATACTCACCTTAAAATAACAATAATAATTGCAGTAAAAATATAAAATATTCATTAACAATATAATTACTTGAAATAGAAATGAAAACCTAACTTATTCATAATATAGTTTATTATTATCGGTGGAAACTTAGCTAATGAACGTATTGTTTTATATTATTACGCTATAGGTATTATCACATCTCATTGTTTCCTTAAAAAATAAAAAAATATTGAAATAATAGTCAATGAACGCAACTTCAAAGATTAGTGAAGAATTATCAGTGTCGATCTTGATCTTCCTTGTCAAAGCCATGTGTATTTTATTTGTTGACGAATGCCTAACCTAAAAAAATATATTTTATATTCATTATCTTCTAAAAATTAAAAGAAAATGGCTAAAGTAAAGAACAAGAGAAACGCAGGATTAGCGGATAAAGTTCATAATAAGAAAAAAGCCCAAGCAAATAAGAAAAAGTTAAATCCTTTTGAAGTTCATATAAATAAGGAGAAACTAAAAGTTTTAGGAAAGAAATCTAAACATGATAGAGGATTACCTGGAGTTGCACGGGCTAAAGCTATACAAAAGGTAATAATTGTTATTTTGCTTAACGTATTTAAGTATATAAGGAGAACCATTGTCGTAATAGTGACTATAATTGTAATGATACCATTTACACAGAACAGCTATACTTTTTTGCCAATAAACCGGTTTTTTCTTTAAAATAATAAAAAAAAACTTATTGTCATTATTCATTTTACAACATACTTAAACTAATTATTGTTTTAGAGGAAAGAAACTTTAGGTACAGAAATGAAATTAATAAACAAAACAAATACATTCATCGATCGCCGTATTGGAGAAAAGAATAACCAGATATCTGCAGAAGATCGAATGATCGCCAGGTTCGCGGCAGAGAGAGTTAAGCAGCATAATAAGAAGAGTATTTACAACCTTGCTGATGATGAAATATTGACACACAGGTATTATTCTCATAATTCATCTCTTATTACACTCATTGTAACAGCCTGTGAATGTTCCACTGCCGGGCTAAAGGCCTCCATTCCCTTTTTGAGGAGAATGTTTGGAGCATATTCCACTATGCTGCTCCAGTGAGGGTTGGTGGAATACACATGTGGCAGAATTTCAGTGAAATTATACACATGCAGGTTTCCTTACGATATTTCCCTTCACCGTAAAGCATGAGATGAATTATAATCACAAATTAAGCACATGAAAATTCAGTGATGCTTGCCCGGGCTTGAACGTACGATCATCGGTTAAGATTCACGTGTTCTCACCACTGGGCTCATTACACTTATTCATGTAAATAATTAAAAGATAGTGCTGTTAAACCACTACACAGTTTGTCTTGATTATTATTAGTTTGTGTTTTAATTTTTACCATTGTCATAATTAATTATTGTACAGTAAGTGAATAATTTTTTTTTTACTGTTATTAGAGGGCAGACATTAGAGCAAATAGAAAAGTTTGATGATCCAAGGTCATCAGATGATGAAGATGAAGAAAAGCAATTTGGAGGCTTAGATAGTAAGTTTGAGCGTCTTTTTAACTACTAACTAATGGTTAAATAACTTTTGGTTTATGAAAAAAAACACATATAAGGCCTATGAAAACTTGCTGGTGCATTTATGGGTTGAATATCCAATATTTCGTAAAGATTCACATGTAGATCTTGAGCCAAGATGGCTTATCTCTAAATATGTATGATGTATGTTTATATTTCTTTCTTTTTTCACATAAGTACATAAGAGATTACAAAACCTAAACTAAATTTATTTTGATGAAATTTGGTATGCAACAAGCTCGAAGCCCAATGACGGTCATCGGCTTCTTTACTTAACACGCTACCCTGTGCAATAATATATTAATTTATTACGAATATTTTTAGATGATTTTGTATCGGAAGGCCATTTTGGTGGAGGAGTCTTATCCAAGGCAGAGTCAAAAGATGGAGCCAAATCACATAAGGACTTGATTGAACAGCTCATTGCTGAATCAAAGAAGAGAAAAGCAGAGAAGCAGAAGGAGAAAGAGCAAACTCTAGATCTAACAGAGAAGTTAGATACTGAATGGAAAGATTTACAGCCAGTTGTATTTAAGAAACAAAAGGTCCAAGAAGAATCGTTGATTGATAAATTGCTAAGTAAAGCGGAAAATGGACAGGATTATGATAAAATAATGAGGGAGTTGAGATTCGAGAAGCGGGGCACAGTAAGTTTATTTTATAGTTATATATAGTTTGTTGTACTAATACAAATTATGTATAATTAAAATAAAATGCCACTTAATATTTATCTAAATTTAATTAAATTAAGAGAAGTTATTACTATTAATAATAGTGTTTATATTAGCCTTCAGATGCTCTTAAGAGTAAAGAGAAGCAAGATGAAGAAGAAAGAAAGAAAATAGAGGAATTAGAGCATCAAAGAGAATTGAGAATGATTTCTGAGGAAAACGTGGCTGCTCCCAAGAATGTTAAACCAACAAAACACAGGTAAATACAGTCTATTGCTTGAAAGTTTTTCTTTAAGTAAATGATTTTATTTAATACCTAAACTTTAGGTACTTTAGCTAGATTTTAATTTTTATTTTAGGGTTTTATTAGAAATAGTTGTACATTTCTAATGTAAGCTTGCCTTAAACTAAGATGTTTTGTCCCCTGTGCCGGTAGTGACACTGGCTACAATAATACTAAGTATTGCTATTTAGCGATAGAAAATAGGGTGAGTATGTGGTACCTACCCAGACGGGCTTGCACAAAGCCCTACAACCAATTAAAATAAATCAAAAGTGTAATGTTAATGTAGTGTTTGATTTCTAAGAGTTTTTCTTTTTGTTATAAATAATTTCTAGATCTGCTGATGATTTAGACGATAACTTTGAACTGGAGGATGAAAAAGAATTCATGTTAGCATACGACAAAGATGGGAAACCGCTTGTACCGGAACATGTGCTTAAGGACTATTCAGGTATTTACAACCCATCTTTATATATAACAGAATAATAGACTGACTTACTAACATGTCACACAGCCCAAACTAATCAGGTTAGCAACATGATATATATATAGCAATTATGACGTCAGGGAAGCCGTAAAGCGCTAGTTTATTATAAAACAAATATATTTATGAATATTCCAGCAGATCCTGACATACTAGTCCATTTTTACATATTTATAATTCATGTTGCGATAATAATGCATCCTAACGGAACGACCTCTCCGATTTCGTGATTTTCTAAATAAAACTGAACTTGTGAAGCTATGAGCAAATATTATTATATTATTTATAAACTCAAAGCGCTGTCAATTGACAATGCGACGCTATCATGTAAAATTAATAATGTCTGCCATATGAGCTAGTTCTAAAGAAATTTCGTTCGCCAGCTCCCTAGACATATAGTATATATCCAGCTATGGGCAAAGACGTAAATTTTTTTTTTAAATTCAACCTAATATAATTAATCAAAAACTTATGTTTAGTACCCAACATGAAAAAGACATTTGACGATGGTGTATCCGATACGTCTGAAGAAGAAGGTAGTGATAATGACGAAGAAAGTGATGATGAAGATGATAATGAAGCGGAGAAGGATGAAAATATTGATGTTAATAAAGGTGAAGATGCAGACTCCGATGAAGAGACATCTGATGATAGTGAATCAGATCAAGTAATGGACAAACAATTTAAAAGTACAACTGAGAGTAGTGATAGAAATGAAAAACTTAATGAAAGTAAAACTTTGAAAAGAAAACATAGTTTAAATTCTGATGATGATATTGTATCTAATATTGAAGATAAGAAACAAAAAAGTATAGTAAAATCGAAAACAGAATCCAAATCAGAAAGTAAAAATGAAATGAAATTAAATAGTTCAAATGATAATAATATGTCGGATAATGATGATGATGAATCGGCAGATGATTCTAACGACAGTTCTGATGATGAAAAAGACAATTTTAATAACCTTAAAGATTTAAAAGGAACAGATGAATCTGAAGACGATGATGAAATTGAAAATAGCGATGAAAAAATTGATTCTTTCTTCGAATTAAAATCTGTCGAAGGTGATAAATTAAAGGTAAGATAAAATCCAATTAATAATGGTATTTATTCCTAAAAAGTTTCTATAAAATGCTGTATATATTATATACTTATATTTAATAGGTAGTTCAAATTTCAAAACGTAGGTAGGTTGTGAAAAATATAAAGAATATTCCAAAAACTACTTGAAATAAAACTAAAAACATATGACAAATACAGATTAAAAAAGTATTTTAAATTTTCAGGAGTTATTAACAGGGAAGTCGCCATCACAACAGTCAATCGCTCTACAAAAACTAATGAAAAGCTACGATCCAAGTTTATCGGAGAATAACAAGGAATTACTTAGCAGGCTATTTGCACATTTATTGCAATATACACACGATGTATTTTCGAATGTAACAGATGAAGCGGAAATAATAAAATCGTTTCTCATCTTCGAAAGATTAGTGCCGTATTTCTACGATCTAATACACATTAACAAGGTTTCGACGAAAAAGTATCTAGTCGAATTGTTAAAAGAAAAATATGACGCTTATAAGCGGAATCCTAAAAAGGTTCCAGATTTAAATACGCTTATATTCTTTAAACTAGTTTCTTTATTATATCCTACGTCGGACTTTCGGCATCCCGTCGCAACGCCATCTATGATTTTCATGTCAGAAATATTAACATTAGCAAGGTTTACGGACGCTTATTCAGTTTCGAGAGGGTTCTTTATAGTGTCCCTTATATTAGAATATACAGTTCTATCGAAAAGATATGTTCCAGCTGCAATTAATTTTATAAGGGGTGTTCTATATTTGTGCGCGAATACTTCTGTTCTAAATCCAGTACAAGTCGTGCCACCGTTCCGTTTGCACAAGAGCACGAAAATTTTGATTTTGGAACGCGATTGTTCACAAATGACAGCCGAACGCAAAATGGCGGCCAAAGACCTCGCAGCGAGTGAAATTGATGACAGCTTAAAAATACGATGTTTACTAACAGCTACATTCATGTTAAGGGAATTTTTTGACAATTACATAGAAATAGAAGCTTTAGAAGCCATTTTTGAACCACACATACAGATATTAGGTCGTGTGGATATGGATTTGTACCCGAAGAAAGTATCAAAAAAAATTTCAGAGGTATTGAAATATATGAAACAGACGTTGGAAATGAAGACATACACGCATATGTCTAGAGAAAAAGTTAAGCCGAAAGCATTAAGGCTCTACGAACCCGATATTCAAGATGTGTAAGTATTCATATATTTATTTAAACATCGAAAGGCTTACCATTGAGAGCGAAAGAGAAAGATAGTCCATTATTGGATGGATGGATGAACTTTGGTTTACGAAGCGCTCAATAAATTTTAAGATTCTTGGCGTTTTTTACCGTGTGTTCTTCAGAGGATGATTCTAAAATTATTTGATTGAAACATGTATTTGTTTTACTTAAAAATACGCCTATCTTATTCGTGTCTATAACTGCTCTCCAAAAAAATTAAACGAGTTTTCGTGGTCAGTTAAATATTTTTTTGCATTTTTGCAGCTTCACTGGCAGCAAGAGTTCTAAACTTTCCAAAGAGAACGCAGATAGGGCGAGATTACAGGGCAAGTACAAGAAGGAAATGAAGGGAGCTCTCAGGGAGATAAGACGAGATAAGGCGTACATCGCATCTGTGAAGATACGGCAGAAGATCCAGAGGTTAGTGACCTTTATTGAGTATGACAGTTTAATAGCGATTGGTGGCTTTACATCTATACTAGTGTTATAATTTAATATACTAATCGAATATTATAAAATGTTGTGAAGCAAGCTTGATCCCTAAAGAGGACATAGGATATTTTTTATACCTAACATGTTCCCTCCTATACAACGATACAATATATAGAGAAATTACTTATATATTTAATATGTCACGTGATTAAATTATGACGTGACGTATAAAGTAAAGAAATAGATTCGACGCGAATCAAATGCATTGATAATATGTTGTCTTTGTCCATCAATGGTATTGTTAATTATTACTTGTTGCCAATGCAGAACTTGAGGTCTTATGGGAGAAAAAAAATAGATTTGCTATCTAACAGGTTTTAAAACAAATATATCGATTCCATTTCTCACGAAAGAAAGGACAAATAATTTGTTTTTTTTTTTCAGTGACAACATTCGTAAGGAGAAGGTCAAACAGATATACAAAGACGCGTCTATTCAACAAGGGGAGCTGAATAAATTGAAACGAATGAAATAAAACTGTTACTTTATCTGAATAAATTCACAGTAAAAAATATATTTTATTTGTTATAATGTTCTTCATATTTAGACAGAATATTGTTTTTATGTTAACATTTAAATAAAAAAGTTTAATGTTGTATTATTAGCAACGCGATGAATTATGCTAATTACCAAAAAAATAACGATAGTATTATTAAAGTCACGACATAAACTTGAAAAAGTTCATATTCAAAAAAATAGACAATATAGTACTAATTTATATCAACAGTATCAAGTTTGTGTCATAAAACATTTGTGTGTGTGACTAAAGTTCTGTATATACACAATTAAAGATGTCCCACATACGAACACGTGCGGTTAAATAAAAACAAAAAAGAATATCTACCCCTGTGAGGGAAAAATACGTGAAATTAACTACCATTAATTAGGACTTAATAAGTTTTTTAATTGATTCAATGTCAAGGACGCCGATTGGCGTTCCACATTTTCCACATTCGCGTTTGGACTCTACTACCACTTACCATCAGGTGGAGTAGTCATTTGCCCTCTCGGCGAATATAAAAAAAAAGAAAAAAACAACGCTTATATATTTACACAAACGATTCGTTTTAGCCCGTCAAGATAAATAAGACAATGTTGTTGGATTAAAAACGCAAAATATCTATTTAACTTCCCGAGGACGTTTATAATTCTATGCGTGTAATTTTTTTACAAAAACGTATTCAAGTAGGGCGGATATCCTATCGATATTATCTATAATAGTAATAATAATCGATGAACTTTAATTATTTATAATTGCAGCCATTTCTATTTTTATGATTTGTAGTCTATATTCACTTTAGTCAATATATCTGGCACTATATAGTAAATATGTACTTAATTTTCTTATTATTATAAAAAGGAAAGATTTGTTTGTTTGAAATAATTTGACGAGCCGGTTGGCGTGGTTGGTAGATACTTGCCTTTCACGCCGAAGGTTGTGGGTTCGATTCCCACCCAGGACAGACATTTGTGTGCATGATATGTCTGTTTGTACTGAATCTGGTTGTAATTATCTATATAAGTACGTATTTACATAAGAAAAGTAGTATATGTTATATAGCTCTGCTTAATTTGGGATCAGATGGCCGTGTGATAAATGTCCCAGGATATTATTATTATTAATGGATAAACTCTGAAACTAATGAAGCAATTTTAATAATACTTCCATTATTAGACAGCTACTGTATGCAAAAGTATTATAGGCTACATTAATTTTTTGTTATAAATAGATTTCACGATGAAATAATGGAATGTAAGAGAAAGAAAAAGCACTACCAAATGTTATGTGTGCTATTCTTAGTGCTTATAATAATACCCAAATATTATAGCGACCCCCACTATGACAGATTTTGAAGGATTTATGTCACAAACCGAATATAACGCGTACAAAGCGGATTCTGCTAGTGCTATATAAAACTAGATAGGGAAATAATAAAATATATTGAAAAATTACAAATTCTTATCATGTATTATGTAAAACAATTCATAAATATACAAACATTAACATACTTGTAAACAATGTAGTAGACTCTTATCTATAGCCTATTCCAATGGCTGGAGGTGTAACAATAAACAAATATTATATTTACATATTCCATACAATTTGCTTATAGCTGTGCTACAAACAATTATTTATTAATATAACTTTATTTATAATACATAACTATTGAACCTAACTACTTATAAAGTGATATCATAAATTATTCAAGATCTCTTCTAGAATACTCTTCTTGTAATCGTAATAGGCTATATACATTTTGTGATAACAATACTCAGTGAAATATTTTTTTCACTTAATATATTGTAATTATACATTTTATGTGCCTGTGTGTAATATATTACAAAATCTATTTGCACTGAAACTATAGTATTTTAATCATGACTTAATAAATCTTGTAAAGAGTCCGGAGAACATACATCAGATGTGCAATTCCTTTCTGCCGTCATCTTTGTTTAGTTGCCAGATGGAATAATTAAGACAGGTGGCAAATGTAAGCCAACACAAATAGGGGGCCATGAGGTATAGAGTTTTTTTGTTAATCTTGAAGAAGCTCACTGTACAAGCTGTTGCAGCGGCATCCAATGCTAACATATGAATTAAAGCCTGAAAGACAAAAATTATACTTATTCTCTATATGTATATTGAGATATATATACATATATATATACATAAATCTGGTAAATTTAATATAACAGTTTAAGCAAGCAAAACCAAAATAATAATAAATGTTTCCATATATATTTATTTTTTAATCTGATATATGTAAATAATATATACTGCCACTGGTTTTAACTTAACTATTTTTTTTTAAATAAATAATTCATATTTACCAAACCAATCTGATGAAACTTGAAGAAGACAGGTGTCCATGTCCAATTCAATATCAAATGACCACTATACAATGCCAAGGGAATTAATGCATCATCTGTAAAAAAATAAGTTTCTACATTTATATTCAAATCAATGTATCAATATTTATCTATAGCCTATTTCAGTCAAAGGAATAGTGTCAAAAAGCTTTAGATTTACACATTCCATTAATTTTGCTCATAGCTTTGCTATATTATGTACTACAAACAGTTCTTGATTAATATATCTTTAATTATAATATAACATCCCCACTGTACAGCCATCTGTATAATAGTTGCAGTTATTTTACTTAAGGGAAGTAGTACAAGCCCATTTGTGTAGGTAGCACCTACTCATCAGATATTCTCCCACCAAACAATTTTATAGCTATCTATGGGCTGTGGTGACCACTTATCAACAGGGGGGGGGCCTGTATTTGCCCTCCTATATAGTAGAAAAAATTATTTTTATGTAGAATATATTTTTATTCCATAGTTCAAAATTTTTGTAATAATAAAGAAAGCCAAACCTGTAAATCCACCACAGTCCTCATAGACCATGTAGGAAGCATATCCCATTCCAGTATACAGAGCTGTCCAGGCAGGACCAAACAACCAGTTTGGTGGATTCCAGCTGGGTTTATTAATTGATTCATACCAGGATGTCCCATTGGCTGATTGAACTTCACCACTCATGGTTAGAGCACCAACCCACCCACCAATATTAGGGAGGATCATTGCACCAATGGCTTTCCAGTTGATCATCTTGATGTAACTGCAAATTCATTCTTAATAACAAGATTTTCTACTACTATCGTAATAATTACTACTAATATTAATTATTATGTCACCACAAATCAAGTCAAATAAAAATATAGTTTATTCAAGAAGATATCACAAGCAATTTTGTTATTATACAAAGTTATATTTTATAAAAAAAAAAATAGATTATATTCAATGTCATATTTTATGTATCAATAAAATATTTTATTTACAACTTTCAAATTACCAGAAGAAACCTATCAGTGGGTATTATGATCCAGTAACAAAAATTTGTATAACTTGAAGATTTATTAAATAGTCGAACAATGGATCAAATTAAATCGAGAATTACCACTTATTAAGAATGTAGATTCTACCGAATATAGCCGCCAGCGGACCGAAACTCAGTAACTACTACATATATCAGCTAATCATATTGTAAATACAGTATAGAATATTGAAAACTAATTTGCCAACTGCGTATTATGAAACGGTATTGTAAAACAAATTTGAATTTTTACCTGATCGGGTATAATAAGATTTTAAAAAGCTTAGGTTAAGTTACGACGTGGTTCTAATAGATAAAATAAATCAACCAATGCAGATAGTGACCGAATATCAAATAATGATATCACTTTAGTAAATAAAAGCAGGTTATCAATAGCCGATACCAAAATTCATATTTGTCAATTGTCTCATTATTGGTAAAGCAACAGGTAGGTAACTTTGAAGTTACCTACAATAGACAAATGACAAAGTGCTATAAGTGTTGCTGATGTACAAAAATTTCTAGAAAATATATTTAATTTATCGCCGCTATGATCTTTTTACATGACAATCATTGTATCACTGATATAAAAAAAAAAGTTGAAACTATTAAGTAGTTATTAAAGAGAAAATAACGTCATGTCGACAATTTCGAAATCACGGAAGATCGCAATAATATCAAACAATACCTGGGATGGAACACCCGGACGGTCCCAAACGGACATGGACAAGGACACGATAGTAGTTGATAAAAATATTTTAAACAATCATGCTGAAGCCTAAAAACATTTAAATAATTTAATGTAGTTATTTTTTTCTTTTATTTTTAAATTAACTCGATTCGATTTGGATCGGTTCGAATTAATATCTTTAAATAACATTTACAACAAGTCCAAGTAAGCCACAAAAGTTAATTCCAGTTACATTCAACCTCATTTTACAGGTATTGGCGTATTTCAAAGTGTATAGTCTAATAAAATAATCTTAAAAAATAATTCATGTAATGATAATTTGATTTCTGCGTTATTAGGAACATTTAAGTCACGATGTTGCAAATATAATGCAGATAAATAAAAGAGTCAATGTTATAGTTAAATTTGTCCAGGACTTCCTACTTTTAAAATTAATACGGTTATATTCACACCGGTGATTTCACCGTAAGTTTTCCTATTTTCACAATATTTTTTTACATTCATCGCCTACATTCTAGTTTCTGTTCGTGGGATACTTAGTAAAAAGTTACATGTAAGTAAATAAAAGATTTCTCTATTATTCTCAAGCAACCAACTTGATCACTGGCTTAATAATAGACAATTCTTTACAATTTAACAAATAGGTAATTATTATTCTACTCATCATATAAAGTTTTATATTACCGTTGTATTACTGTAGCATGAAATTACATCATCATTGTTAATTTGTTAAGTGTTTTTTACATTATAATTTTTGGTAAGTAAAATAATTTAAAACAACTTTATTCGTTATTACTATCAGAAATAATTAATTTGAATCAATTATCTACCGACTTTTTCGATAAGATTAATTGGGCGAATAAAAAATTAGTATGTGTCTGGATTTATTCACCTAAGGACAAAATGGAAAGTGTGCAGGAATATTTTAAATTCACAAGGTAGTACAAACGAAATATTTACTTAAGTTACAAATATGCCCAATAAAAATCGTTGAAAGTTTTCATTTATAGAGTTCTTAGATTAATATTAAAACTTTTAAAAATATAATCATCAAAGTTAGAATAACTATAAAAAAGAGATTGATATATATTTGTGTAAAAAAAATGCTTATCATTGTAATGATTAATATTTAAAGACATCAAAGGTACATCAAATTAAAAAAAAAAACTTTTTTGCCAGTAACAGTTATGTGTTATGTATTAATATGAAAGAAAAAAAATTTGACAGTTAAATATATTAAAAAAAAGTTTACAATACCAAATGCCCAGCATGGAGAATTTTTTATTTTTATATATCAACCTATCAGACATGTAATTGATCATGTAGTTATGATAAACAGTGATAAGCCAATTTATTATGTAACATGGAAATTTAAGATTGATAAAATATAGCCAGTACTTACATTATACTACACTAGTTATACCTAGAATGTGTATGAGCATTTAATATTAACATGGCTAGTCCAGGATGAGTTGGTTGGGCTCTCGGTAAAATATAATAAAAAGCTGTAGATGTTATAGACTTTTGCAATTAATTAATAAATTTATAAATCTTTAAACAATATATAAAGCTTAAAAAACACAAATAAATAAGGCATAATAGTGGTTTTAAAGCGCGATAAAAGAACAGATTTGAATGTCTCACTACTCTGCTAACATCTACTGTCCCTTTGAGGACACAGTTTGAAGCTTGGCCACACTGCTCCAATGTGTGTTGGTGCCACGTGCCACGTTGGTGCACTTTTTTACGATTACTAGACACATGCAGGTTTCCTCACTATGTTTTTCTTAAACCCCAAGTATGAAATGAAAAAAAATTATGCACCACTAGTGTGACAATACTATTATTTAGAGTTCAGCTGAACATGTATTAGGTTAGAGGCGCTGTTTGTAATCTGTTGGGTGCATATCATAATTAAGTGTCGAAAACAAGAGGAGTGGCACAGCCAATAGTGGGCGTATAACCAGCAGTGGGTTAAGTAAGAAATAAAAAACAAAAGTAAAAAAATTACAACCACATTTATTTATATGAACTATTATAATTTATCTTAACAGTGACATCATAATGGCTAACTGGGCAGCACTCGGTTCCATCATTCTCCCCAATGCAGGTGGCTGGGCCAATGGTATTTACTTTGCGGGTCAGATCCGTAAGGAAAGTGAGAAGGCTTGGTATGATACACTAAAGAAGCCATCATGGAATCCACCAAAATGGGTATTTGGACCAGCATGGACGGTGCTTTACAGTGGAATGGGCTATGCTTCATACTTGGTTTATGAGGAATGTGGAGGATTTACAGGTAAGTTTTAAGTAGAATAAGTGATTTGGTCTTGTTTATTTATTTTTTATTGTACATACTGTACAAATAATTTATGTGCCTGTGAATGTCCTCCTCTCCCTTTTTGAGGAGAAATATTGCACCTTATGCTCCAATGCGGGTTGACACACATCTGGCAGAATTTCAGTGATATTAGACACATGCAGGTTTCCTCACAATGCTTTCCTTCACCATCAAGCATCACAAATTAAGCATGTGAAAATTCAGTGGTGCTTGCCTGGGTTTGATCCCACTATCATTGGTTAAGTTTCACGCGTTCTTATCACTGGGCCATCTTGGCTTACTGGGCCATCTTGGCTTACTGGGCCATCTTGGCTTACTGGGCCATTTTGGCTTAAGTAAGCTAATCAACCAGGCAAAGTCTATTAACAGATTAAGGCTCCTTCTCTATTTTATATGGTATGGAAAAGTATGGGGATCTGAATCATCATTGGTAGGTAGCAGTTGATGACCCAGGTAATAAGCATTCAGAGTTAGTCAGATTAGTTAATGAGCCTGTTCCTAATTTAAAAAACTGGCCATAGGGATAGTTTTGATCAATTGTATTGGAATGTTTCTTATTCTATGAATCGGCTATTCTTATTATTAATTTAAAGTTTATATTTTGACATTAAACAAATGAATTATATTCTTAATCCATTCATTTATACATTCCCATTTCAGATGAAGCCATTCTACCCTTGTCCTTGTATGGAGGACAACTTCTGTTGAATTGGGGTTGGACGCCTATCTTTTTCGGTCTTAAAGATTTTAAATTGGTAAGTTGTTTCACTACTATAATATAAGCTTGACTGAAATTAATCTTTCTTGTATAAAAAGACAGACAATTTAATTTCTTAGTGGACAAAGATGCTCTTATAGAGGAGAGGTTCCTCACGATATTTACTTTCATTTTAGTGTGAGCAATAATCAGAAATCATGAATCAGAATCAAGAAAATGGAAACTAAGTACTACTTATGTGTGTAAAAAAAATATGTGTTTTATAATTTTGTTTTTGTAACAGGCGTTGATCGAAATATCGGTGTTGAGTGGTGCAGCTGCTGCTACCGCAGTTAGCTTCTCTCGAGTCAACAAAACAGCTGGATTGCTCATGCTACCGTACCTCGCATGGCTCGCATATGCAAGCTCCATCACCTACTACATATGGAAGAACAATCCCAAGGAGATCAAAGACGAGAAGAAGCAATAGACGTGAGTTGAATTAATTAATGCAATTGATTGATTGATCACATGGTTTGTTTTTTTTTAAAAGGCTTGAGTTTCTATAGTACATTAGCTGTATATAAAATGTCTAAAGGAATCAGCAGTGCAATTAAAAAGGATTTAAGTGCAATTCCACAGATCAATAGATAAAAATCTCTAATTAAAATAATGTCATTACACACTAAATCTTGGATCCTGTTTAAATGCACATGGGACAACATCGTAGGTTTCCAATTTTAACAAGCGCATTGGCCTTGTAAGGACTTGTTAGTGTTTCTTACAATGCCAATGTCTGGGCGGTGGTGACCACTTGTCTTCAGGCTCATGTACCCGACCGCTCAGCCAATTCTATAAATATTTATATTTATATAATTATTTTTTAATTTCAGATGCACCATAAAACAACGCACATATAATAATCTTGCATCTTAATTACTTGAATAAATCGTGAAATATTAATATAGGTTTATAATAAGATTTAATCATTGCATAAAAACTTAAAAAGTATTAATTTATGAGGACTTGTTAATAAAACTATATACTTAATATTATATATGTTTTATTTTTAATACACTGTTTTAAAAATTAAACAGATATATATTATATAAATTGAAGTGCAATTTGATTTATAATTTTCATAATATTATCTGTGACCAAAATGTATAATTTAGGCGGGAAATATATTCATAGACTTAGTTGAATAAGTGTTACTTAGAATAGAGAATTGATAAGAAATGGTATGGTGTAATGACTTTATTATTTAATGGATAGGTATTTAATTAATAATTTTAATTAAATTATATTATTGACAATAATAAATATGGTGTGGAATGTATTTGATGCATAAAAAAAGTATTATTATATAAAAAGGTCACAATGATGACGATTAATTAAGTTTCAAAATTGAGTGAAATATTTTGTGTTTATAAACCATTTCAATAAGATTCTCTATTCTGAGGCAAAGTGTCCTTCAGTTGATTGCTTCAATAAATGGGCTTTCCTGGACTGTTGCATTTATAATAATATTTTTGTATCTATAATAATTTGAATGCTTTCCTAATGTTGTTTTCATCTTTTTGAATACATTTATTGT
The DNA here is from genome assembly GCF_905147045.1 of Nymphalis io. Classification (NCBI taxonomy): domain Eukaryota; kingdom Metazoa; phylum Arthropoda; class Insecta; order Lepidoptera; family Nymphalidae; genus Nymphalis; species Nymphalis io. The sequence continues at coordinate 931,615 of NC_065912.1, forward strand.
TTATGTTAGTTAATAAATTATATAAAAAATTTAATGCGTTTTATTTTTATCCTCTTATGTTAATATGTTTGGTTTTGAATTTGTATGTTAAGTTCATGTAATATATATATTTCGATGAAAGCCTTGGGCTTTATGGTTTATTCTAAGGTTTTCGATTTATGTATAACAAAAAATAATATTTAATAACTGTTACGGCTTTAATGAAACTGTCTTGTTAATTGCCTTGTTGGTCTGGTTGTTAGTACTATTTATACATTACTAGTTTTCACCCGCGGCGCCGGCGTGCTTGGGACAGGTTTTAAGTATAAAAAAGTAGTCTATGTCCTTTGTTGGGGTTCAAGCTTGCTTCATAGCAAATTTCATCAAAATCGCTTAAGTAGTTTAGCCGTGAAAGCGTGACACACAGACAGAGTTACTTTCGCATTTATAATATTAGTACCGATTAACCCTTTAACCGCCTAGGTCGAATTAATCCGACAAATATTTTCGGGCCCATTTCGCCTGAGTCGTATATTTACGACCAAAATAACACTGATCGTTTTATCAGCTTTTTTATTTAATTACGTTGTATTCTATCAAAAATATGTTTACATTAGGTAAATAGTTAACTAAGTAATCGTTTACAGTTTAATACACTTTAGCCTCTTAATTAGAAGTCTTAAAAATAATGTCCAAAGTTAGAAGAATTACTAACATTATTTTTAGAAAATTGTATTGTGTGTTTCGATTCACTGTGCCGGGCGCTGGGGGCACGCCAACAGATATGAAGTCGGGCGGTTAAAGGGTTAAAGAAGTTGTCTTTGATATAACTTTAGATAGTAAACTACAATGGAGCTATCATTTTTAAAAAACTTGCGAGTAATCTCAGCTGTGCAACATTTTTAAGTTAAAAAAAAGTCACTTACGCGTCTATCGCGGCGTTGTGTGTTATGTGTGTCCTTTTCCCTGATAACAGTGTGAAAGTGTAAAAAAACAAACTCGCTTTACCATATGCTATTCATAGTATTAGTAAGGATTCCCAAGACCGCATAACTTTTTTATTTGCAAGATAAATTAAATGCGAAACAAACATCATTTTTTTTAGAATTTAGTTTTTGTTACATATATTGTAATAATCATTACATAGGTAAATCAAAAACTGTTCATCGAAATTAACAAATTTTAATGTTTAATAAAGTTGTAGATCAACTACTACAAATTAAAAAATAAAAAGGCAAATTCTGCCGTAAACAAAAACACAATTAAACATTTTTAAAAACCTTGTTACTATGACTTATTATGCTATGGTACAAAACATACTTAAATAATCAAAATATACTTGGTACATTTGGTAAATGAGATCAATAATAATAGGATACACTAATTATGGTTAAAGCCTAGAGAATAATGAAAAAAATGAAAAGCATCGGGGCACTTCAAATCATCTGTATCAGCAGGTGACAAGCCAAAGCACTCCTTATGATATCACTCATGATGCCAAATCGTTTTCAGACCACGATACTCGTTTGGGAGGCATCGTGGTTGTAGTTATCAAAAGAAATAATAAACCACGCAGCACGCACGTAGTTACAATAAAATATAATAGGGACATTCTTCACACAAGGTTATCTGATCCCAAACTAAGCAGAGCTCGTACTATAGAAATCAGACAACTGATATACTACATATACTACTTTCCTTTTGTAAATACATACTTATATAGATAATTACAACCAGACTCAGGGCAAACAGACATGTTCATGCACAAAAATGTTTGCCCTGGGCGGGTGTCGAACCCACGACTTGCGGCGCGAAAAGCTGATCTATCAACCACGCCAACCGGCTCGTCAAATTTTACATTTCTAACATTCTGAAAAACAAATGAAATAAACTGTTACAACGGACATATGTTTGTACAAAAAAGGAGGGTGGGTAATAAGGCCTACGAATAAATTCGGTAAGCCTTAATACCCGCTGATACCATGTATAAATAAAGATTAAATAAATCATTATTAGACTCATGATGCATTTTTTAAACATCAAGTTCATAGAAACCAAGAATAAAAGAAAACTAAAGGGTAAATATTTATAATAAAAGTATAATATTAAAAAAAAAAGATTGATTCGGACAAATTCTTATTATTTGAGTCGCGCAACTGTTCCTTGCGATAAATAACGTAACATTGGTGGCAGAGAGCAAGCGAACACGTTGCGACAAGCTTGAAGCGACATCTATGGGGGCAACTACCTACAAGGTGACTTCGAGCGAATACGATCATTTTAAATACATTTTTGTTATTTAGGCCATTTTACCCGCCAGGCCTTATTACCTGCACCTACCATATATGTTTTGCTCATGTAGACTGCGACATTTATCTCTTTTTCCCTGTTTTTAGATGATTGTCGAAAATTGCAAATTTTATTATAAAAATTTACAGCCTGTAATTGTCCCACTGCTGGGCTAAGGCCTCCTTTCCGTTTTGAGGAGAAGGTTTGAAACACGCTGCACCAAAGCGAGTTGGTGCACACAGATTTTCATCCGCCACAATTTTTTTTATGTTATATGTAGGTTGGGCGAATGGGCCACTGGGTGGTAAGTGGTCACCATCGCCCATGAACATTGACATTGTAAGAAATACTGATATAATTTTTCACCAACTATCTTTAATTAATATTTCTTATAACACCATAAATCGATTGAAAATTAAGGTAACTTTTTCCACGCGAAATGTTAAAAGTGTTTTTGAAGTTTACAAAAGAAAGATACTTTATAATTCTTAAACTTTGTAAATATTGTATTCTAAAAGATGAAGGAATATTCGTTTCATTGAATCCTAATATTTTATCCCTAAGAAGATAAAAAGGGTTCTCGAAGTTTGAAAATATTATTTAGTCGATTTCAAAAGAAACAAAAGGGAACTTTAGTAAAGTTTTTTCTTGTAACGAACAAATTTTGACACTCGATTAACAAAATTATATTAAAAATAAATCTGTATATAATAATAACAACTATATTATAACAATTTGTAGTTAAATAGGTAATTATTTTTTATTATTTACAAATGAAATTAATGAAATAAATAAATCACACCAAATTTAGGACGTGTTTGTGTAAAAAAAAATACAATTAAAAAAAATAATAAGATGATATAATATAAATTTCGACGAGTCGGTTGGCGTGGTGGGCCTTTCACGCCGAAAGTTGTGGATTCGATGCTTTCGAAGGCTTTTTGAACTTTGAGATCTGTTTATAATTTATAAGGTTGACAATGAATCCAGGTTGGTAGAACAATGAGCCAGTCGAACAGTACAAATAATACTGGCAATACAGAGAACCTTCCTTTTTTAAATTCACGACGTAGTTCCTCCAGATACTCGTGTTGCATAATTCCATTTTCCTCAGAACTTAGTTTTAGCCAGCAGGAGTTGGATATAGAAAGTATAAGAAAGTGTTAAAGAATAGAAACCCCACTAAATGGATTTAATTTTAAGAAAATTTTATTTTAAATATATTAATAATTTTGCTTTGATGCATAAAACTGAACGTATTGTTGTATTTATTATTTTAGTCTGTATATACATCTATATACAGTTAATGTATTAATCGGCACTGTTTTTTTAAGGCATTGGAAACCTTCAGAAAGGTACCCATCTCCCATGGGGGGGGAGACTGGGTTATGAGAGATTCTTACCCACTAAAACCACTGCGATGGTCCTCGGCACCGATCGGAGAGGCTGTGATATCGTGTTGATATAACGCATCCGCGGCCTCTCCCGTGCTTTGCTTCGCTCATGGCTCGGCTGAGCTCTCCACAGGGGGCAAAGGTATTAATCGGTACTGTATTAACTGACATAGACCTTTCTCACACGCAGTCTTGAAGTCGACTGTCTATACTCTTTTATTCTTCCTTTATGAAAGATATCGAGATGAGATCATAGACAATTTTTAGAACGTTTTATAGTCTTAACATATTCCTAACAGTTACATAATACTTTATGCACGCCGACAGAATCGTCCCTAATAATATTCAATTATGAAACATAAACGAAAACATTAAAATATAATTAGGTTAAAACATAAACGCGAGTAATTAGGACCTCGATAGTACCGTCGGTTACCGTAATGGTCGCATTGTAACCACTACCGTGTTGAATGTGGCGACCGTCACAATCATTAAACATATATGCTATTTCATGAATGTTTTTTATGCTAACTAATATTATAAATTCGAAAGTTTGTTTATAGTTGATAATAGTTTTTGTAATACTTTTAGGTTTTAACTACTCAACCGATTATTATCTTTGTAAGGGGTATAGAAAAGAAAATGTTACCCTTTACTTGGGCGGAAACTAATAATACCTGTGTGTATAGTGTTAACACGCTATGGTATATTATTTATTTAGTACATACTGTTAATTGCACGAGAAAAAAGTGTATTTTTTATAAAAAGTTGTGTTGTAGGGGTATAAAAGTACGTTATACACATATATATACAATCAATCAATCAATCAACAGCCAATCGTTGTCCACTGCTGAACATAGGCCTCTCCCAAGGTGCGCCAAAGCTCCCTGTCCTCCGCCTTCCGCATCCAGTTGGTGCCCGCCACCTTCTTAAGGTCGTCGGTCCACCATATATATACATTTAAAAAAAAATATCAACTTTCTATGTATATAGTATAATTTATTTCAAGTCGACTCATAAGGCACTTTTGAATCGTCATGTTACAGTATTGAATTAAATGTAGGTAAAGCTACCTCGGAATGTAGAATCTAGATTCTAGTTAATCTTTCAACCATTTTGATTACATAATCAATCACATACAATTAAATACGCATTTTTATCTTATTAACTTTGATAAGTGTTTGATAAGCAACAATGGATGCGATTAGCACAGAACCGGGAGAATTGGCGCGCCGATGAGGATAGCCTGTCCAGCAGTGGATTATTATGGGCTGAATATGACGATGATTAGCACGCATTAAGACTTTTTTTTTAAATTGTTAAGCACTAGGTTATACATATGCTTATCTATGCTTAGAAGATATTTCTTCCAGCACATCCACGCAGGAAAGAAGAACTTAGATGAAAGTAGACTTGGACGATGATACAAAATCTTAGTTACAATTTATACAAGAAATCAGATGATACAGTTTTATAATTTCACCAAGATCACGAAAGTATATGTTACAGTAAATATTATATACTAAATAATAATATCCTGGGACATTATTCACACACGGACATCTGACCCCAACTAAGCAGAGCTTGTGCTATGGAAACCAGACAACTGATATACTACATATACTACTTTTCTTTTCTAAATACATACTTATATAAACAAAAAAGAACTATAAATATATATTATTGGTATTTATCTTAATGAGTCTTCAATCAATCAATCAAATCAATCAACAGCCAATCGTTGTCCACTGCTGAACATAGGCCTCTCCCAGGGTGCGCCAAAGCTCCCTGTCCTCCGCCTTCCGCATCCAGTTGGTGCCCGCCACCTTCTTAAGGTCGTCGGTCCACCTGGCTGGAGGGCGCCCTACGCTGCGCTTGCCGATTCGCGGTCTCCACTCTAGGACTCGTCTGCTCCAACGGCCATCGGTCCTACGACATACGTGACCAGCCCACTGCCACTTCAGCCTGCTAATTTTGCAAGCTATGTCGGTGACTCCGGTTCTTTTCCGGATAATCTCATTTCTGATCTTATCCTTCAAAGATACTCGGAGCATAGCTTGCTCGCTCGCTCCATAGCACGCTGAGCGACTTTGAATTTGTGGACTAGTCCCGCAGTTAGTGTCCACGTTTCGGCACCGTATGTCATGGTAGGTAAGACGCATTGGTTGAAGACTTTCGCCTTCAAACATTGCGGTATAGACGACTTGGGGACTTAACGAAGGTTGCCAAATGGGGGTCCTGGTCTCCTCGGTAAGTCGTATATATGTGTTAAAACGTAGATACGACATGAGATGATTTCACTTTGACCAAGTAATGGCAATGAGTCTTGGTTAAGATTAAATAAGCTCCAAAAGCTTCTCTTCAAAAGGAAGTGAAGGCCTTACCCCAGCAATGGGACATTCACAGGCTGTTACTGTACTGTACTATACTGAGTCTTGGTATCTAGGATGTTAATTCACAATGCAATACAACAATACTAAAGTAATAATCTCCATTTATAGTTTCATTGTAAGTTATGAGTAATTTCCTTTGTTGTGTATGAATTACAAATATGCATTTAATTTAACTTAAATCGAGAATGGGGAAGGAATGTATAAAGTTTTCTTCTTAGGTCGTTGCTATATGTTACCAAGCGGTACGATAACTATAACTAACTAGATTTTTTATTAATTAATAGTATTCGGCCGCGGCTTCACCCGCGTTTTAGGGGGAGATTATTAGGGTATTGAAATGTATTTTATTACCTCAATAATTATTTTAAGAATTTGTTAAAATTGTTCTTTAATAATGGCTGCCCGTTTAGACGCCATCTTGGAAAACGTGTTTTTGTCTTTTTGCAAATATGACGTAACAAATTGTGCGTCGTACGATAAAAAATATGCAACCTTTTTTAGGAAATAATATTTTTCGTAACCTTTCACCAATCAAAGTGATTTTATCTATAGGTCATAGTTTTAAGATATATCTAAACTAGTTGAACATCAGTTTTTCATGTCCATTATCTTGTTCTCGAATGTAATGAAAAGCGTTGACAAATTTGATCTTAATATTTATTAATTACCATGGAATCTCTGGCAGACAAACATACAGACATAAACATGAGTGTTATATATTAAATTACTTAATTAGGCACATATACTTGTAATATTTTTTTAAGTGACTCTTATAACTAAACATGATTACTGGTGGTAGGACTTTGTGCAAGCCCGTCTTTTTTTTATAATATAGGAAGGCGGACGAGTATATGGGCCACCTGATGGTAAGTGGTCACCAACGCTCTTAGACATTGGCATTGTAAGTAATGTCAACCATCGCTTACATATCCAATGCGCCACCAACTTTGGGAACTAAAATTTTATGTCCCTTGTGCCTGTAATTACACTGGCTCACTCACCCTTCAAACCGGAACACAACAATATCAAGTACTGCTGTTTTGCGGTAGAATATCTGATGAGTGGGTGGTACCTACCCAGACGAGCTTGCACAAAGCCCTACCACTGGGTAGGTATCACCCACTCATCAGATATTCTACCTCAAAACAGCAGTACTTGGTATTGTTGTGTTTGAGCGAGCCAGTGTAATAACAGTCAAAAGGGACATAACATTTTAGTTCCCAAGGTTGGTGGCGCATTGGCGATATAAGCGATGGTTAACATTTCTTACAATGCCAATGTCTATGGGCGTTGGTGACCACTTACCATCAGGTGGTATATGATCATCCGCCTACCTATACTATAACAAAATAAAAAAAAACGATTATTATTAGCATCCAGAAGGGAAACTGATTTTAAAAAATTTCGAACCTTTTCAAACATAGCACACCAAATCATATGTACATTGATATAAATTACTCACTCAATTACCCTTAAAAAATCCAAATAACACAATTGAACACATACAACAAATCACAAGTCGCGCCAATAATGAATTAAAGAATCCTTCTATCCGCAAACAAAATGGCGCTTTTAAATTAGCGCGTGTCTTTTTTTAAAACGCTGTTTTAGGCATAAATGAATCTGCTAACTTGATTATACATAAATACATTTTTAATATAGCATTGTGCCGTCATCATGATGAGACGCAGACCGTATTATACATGCGACAGATTCCGCGTCAGCTAAACTTTAATCTTAACAGTAATTTAAATAATTTGCTCAAGTTCCTCCGAAATTAGCAGTTTAAGATATAACTTGTTTTAACTTGTTAGAAGAAAGCTCTCGCTTAAGACGTGAACATTTTATTGTAACTAGTAGTAATAGTAGTAATAGCCTGTGAATGTCCCACTGCTGGGCTAAGGCCTCCTCTCCTGTTTTGAGGAAAAGGTTTGGAGCTTATTCCACTATGCTGCTCCAATGCGGGTTGGTGGAATACACTTGTAGCAGAATTTCAGTGAAATTAGGTAAATGCAGGTTTACTCACGATGTTTTCCTTCACCGTCAAGCACGAGATGAATTATAAACACAAAGAATTATAAACACAAAGCATAAATTAAGCACATGGAAATTCAGTGATGTTTGCCCGGGTTTGAACCCATGATCATCGGTTAAGATTCAAGCGTTCTAACAACTAGGCGCTAACTATGAATGGAATATAAGTTTGCCTTGCTTTATTAATTTTATAAAAACACTTCGTATGTAACATAACGTGTTGTAAATTCACAAGGCCGATTGGATAAATGTCACCCATTTCTAAGCGTTCTTACAGACGAACGGCAAGTTGTGAACGGCAGCCGTCGCCACCTATCGACGACAGTCGTCAACGCGTCGGCGGCAGCAGTCAATACGTCGACGGCTGCCGCCGGCAGGCGACCACGGCTGCCGTCGACAGGCGACAACGCTTGCCGCGAGTGCCGCATACTAGCAGTCTTGGTCGGCTTGTACAGGAGCCAGTTGCAAAATGGCGTCCGATGAAGAAACATTGTTATTGCTTTTACTCCGCCATCGCCGACGACAACGAAAAAGAAAGACACGTTCAGTGTGGGTTGAAGAAATATTAATGTATAGAGAACAAGAGGGAGATTTTTATACACTGTATCCACGTTTGCGAAGGTCCGAAAAAAATTTTTTCAATTACTTTCGAATGTCAATCGCTTCTTTTGATGAGTTGACATCTATTTTGAAACTTTCAATATCTCGCCAAGACACTGTGATGCGAAAAAGTATACCAGCTGAGCAAAGACTCGCTATGACATTAAGGTAAGAGGGTTTTTTTTTTTTTTTTATATTACCCGGGAGGGCAAATGACTCTACTCCACCTGATGTTAAGTGGTAGTAGAGTCCAAACGCGAGGACGGCCAGTACAGTCGGGAAGAAGGTTCTGCACTAGCCGCCCTCGCCTTGCCGGCCCGCAAGATGCCTCTTCACGCCTCGTTTGAAGGAAGGGTTTAATTTTATCAAAAAATGGTATATACTGGACATAACTTTAATGAGATCAAATCAATATAACTTTGGCAACATTTTTAATTTAAGTTAAAATAGGAACTTTACTTAACATTAATTAACATTTATATTATACTATAAAACTTTTAACAACAAATTCTCCATAATACTGATTATAAAATCACAAGTGGCGCCGCTACAAGATTTTTTAATTTTCCTGATCAATCTTTGCAATTTTTTTTCTCATAATCAACTTGTAGTAAAACCATACAAAACATAAAAACAAACAATATAACAATAATTTAGACAAAAAGTAAATTATTCTGAGAAGAGTTCAGTTATTATGGTATTTGAAACAGAATCCTCAGAGGATAAGCTTTCAATATTTGTGAGTTGACTTTTCGGTCTTTCAGGATGTGTTGTAGTGGAGTACGCATAAAAGCAATAACAATGTTTCTTCATCGGACGCCATTTTGCAACTGGCTCCTGTACAAGCCGACCAAGACTGCTAGTATGCGGCACTCGCGGCAAGCGTTGTCGCCTGTCGACGGCAGCCGTGGTCGCCTGCCGGCGGCAGCCGTCGAAGTATTGACTGCTGCCGTCGACGCGTTGACGACTGTCGTCGACAGGTGGCGACGGCTGCCGTCGACAGGTGGCGACGGCTGCCGTTCACAACTTGCCGTTCGTCTGTAAGAACCCTAAGTTCTTCTATTTCCAAGCGGGTACGCTTCGTAATTCAATGTTCCAAGGGTTAAACGCTACGTCATAAATTCCATTGTAAATAGCCCATTGCTGTAGT